>NW_020955953.1:200024-251305 GCF_003031625.1 Empidonax traillii
AAAAAAATTTAGTGCATGTCTATGCACAAAACCTGTGGAGTACTGACCTGTGTCCCATATGAATGTGGAGGCAAAGGAAGTTGAAAGTTGAGCCTCTCAAAGAAGGATGTTTTTCTGAGACACAAATGGAGTTACATAAACAGACAGAATCCGTGTATTAAGGGTACACAGAATTTGTTTTCCAGAAGAGAAGAGACAGTTCTGCCTTGCTCAAGGGACAGGCCCCACTGTCTCCTGGGTTGAGTTGCCTTGCAAAACTAGGGGGGCCTGAGTGGTGAATGGGCAAACTGACAGGGCACACAGGAGGATCTGCCTGAAAGCAGTGGGCTTAATCCTACCTAAAGCCCACCCAGCAAGAGCAGAGAGAGCACTGAAGACCATCTAAGTCCTGAGAGAAGAAGCGAGGAGGTAGCTGTGCTTCAAGCATTCTTTCTTCCTGCTTCACAGGAGTGCTTTCTCGCAACCCCAGTGTCTTACTCAGTGCAAGCCATGGTTTTGGCCTCAGCTCCTGGGACTCTGGGGCTTCAAAGGGACTCATCTTTCAGCCTTTGCATCCAGGTCATGTTCCCAAAATGATCAGCAGCAACAAGAGGAACCAACCAGTCTCTCATCAACACTGAGGTTCTACACCCAGAGGAGGGTAAGGCTGGATCCCGACCCGTAACTGGCAAGGAGCTGAATGGGTCTGTCAAGCACTGCCCTCAGGTAGCCCTCTGCTGTTACAGAAGAATAGCTATTAAATTATATACTACTTCTTTATCAAAAGGCAGCAAAATTCTTCTTCTGAATATAAAAAGAAATCATTAAAACGTGTCACTTACTAGAGTCTTTTTTTTCCCTTTTTTTTGCAACAGACATGAAAATGAAACAAAAATGCTAATTTCACATACTTTTCTTCGCAATACTTTATAATTAAAAAATGAATTGCAAATGTGATATAATTTAATATAATTGTCACAAATTGCACTGTAAATGCTTTAAAATTAAATAATCACTGCTAAATGTCATATGATTACATACATTTCTCATCTATCAAATTTATACCACATTTCTTAAGCATATATCCTCTTATACTAACTTAGAAGTATATATATTTACCTGGATTTTTAACTATTCATTTTTACTTGCCTTCTGGTTTGAAATCTTTAAGTCAAGTAAAACCAAATATTGGACATTGGAACAATGATTTCAGAGGCCAAAGTGATATTTTCAGAGTTTAAACTCAGAACTTCACAGAGATGCTTCCCTCACTAATTGAAATATTATTGTAAAATGGACATAAAAATAAGAGGAACAATATTCCCTTCTTAAAATACTTGGAAACCTATATTACAGTGGTATGGTACCACTACATTTAAGAAATGCAAACTTTACTGGCAGTAAACATTCAAATACTGTGAATAGACTGGCAGCTTAACAGGAATGTAGACTATTGCTGCAGGAGGGATCACAGCCATTACACATGCTGTTGTGTAAACCACAGCACAATCACCCATGTCCTAAATGACATGCTGAAAATACAGACTCTTATGAGTAATCTGTTGCATTTTGATAGCCATACAGAGCAATTAATTTTGTACATTATTTCCAAGTTTCTATGAAAACTAATCGTTGTCTCTTTTGTGTTATGAATCAGATGGCCATTTCTGTCAACACCTCTGAAAATTATGTAAAAGATCTTACAAATTTTTGAGTTTCATTCAAAACTCATCTTCCCTCAAATATATGTGTAAAAATAATTTTAGAAAAAAATAATTTAAAAATTCATCTGATACAAGAAAATTATTCAGAATTAACCCTTCTGCCTGCCTTTATGTGGTGCTGTAATATAAAATTGCAAACTGTAAACACAACCCCTGTGCACAGCACATGTGTCTATCCACTCTGACACCAGAAGGGCCATCAGGAGGAAAAGGGCAGAGAAGCATTATTTTGCTCATGCAGAACATGGCTCATGAATGAGCAAACCATGTAAATGCATGTCCAAAAGTAAATACAGGCATATGTATGGTCTACAAGGCAGCACAAACACCTACTGAATCTTGATTATCTTCATAGTTTAGTAGCATCTGTGACTCAAACCACTCAGAGGTCAGCATATACAAATGACTAATCTGAGGAGTTTAGCTTTGACCTCGAGGGAACTTTTCTTGGTTTGGCTGGATACTCCAGGTAGAGAAGAAGAGCCATACGCATCAGTACAACAGCAAACCTGCACTTAAAAAAATTTAAATAATACCATTGGGACTCATCTCTGATTAAACTTAGCAGATTGATACCTCACCACTTTGAATCCTGATATATCACTTAGGCTTTATGTTGATGCCAAAAATGCTGAGGTAAGCTCAGCACTTTTATGCTTTGTACTTACAGAAAAACACTTTATTTTACATTCTTCTGTAAAAAGACAGGTGCAGAGACTACAATTTATTTAATCTACCTTGCAAACAGATTTAGTACAACAGCAAAAATAAGCTTACTAATGTTCTGCTTTTACAATTTTCATCAGAACATTATTGCATAAATTACAAAATGTACTGCTGAAAGGCCTGTCAGAATCAAAAAGAAAACAAATTGATAGTAAGTAAATTAAGTACCTTCTTATGCATGTATATACAGGTAAATAAATGTATACTATTTATGCCACTCTAAAGATCAATAACAAATTTAGCACATGTGAATTTTGGAATACATATGTAATGAGTACTGTCAAAGGGAAATAATTGCTCATATCTATAGAGACTAAAATCCAAGGACAGTATTCTGAAACATCACAGAAAGATAATGGCATCCTGAGATCTGTTCTGCCTTGCATATAAGTAAAATAAAATACCAAAAGTAATACTCTCAATGTACTAAATATAGTACTGTGAGTCCAAAAAGTTTGGATCAATTTGATACGTGCACGAATAAAGCTAACATTTCAGAAAAAGAAGAAAAAAAGACAAACTTAAAAGTTCTTAAAATGAACATATGAGTTAAATGCTACTCCTATAAATCCCTAATAATCATTATTGGTGAATTTAGACTAGATCTTTAGATCCAGTTTACAAGTTATCCTGGCATCCTTCCTTCCACCACTTCCCTCCAGAACCTGGCCATGTCATTGAGGTGACAATGCCAGCACATCCAGCTACTCTTCTTCCAACAAGCAGTGGCATTAACTCTTCCAACCAAAACATTCCCTGCTATGTCATTAAATTACACATTTCTTCTGTTACAAATCTAGCATGCTTTCTACCTTTTCATTTTATCTCTGACTCCATGAAAGCAATTCAAAAAACAAAGGTCTCCTTACAGCTTAACAAAACTGCAGCACACTTTAGGAACAAAGGACTATACATTCTTTCCCATGTCACTGCAGGCAATGACAGACACCTCTGCATTTGGGTGCAGTGAGCTCACTGTCCAAGGAAGGGAAAGAGTCCAAGGGAGAAGTGCAGAGTCCCACGAGTCTCTGCTCTGGCCCTCCTTCTTTGCTTGCCTGAGGAGGAGAGGAGAATCTGGGCTTTTCTGGCTCCTGTTCTAGAGGATTTCCCCAGCTCAGATAACCTACTATGTGTTATAGCTACTACCTAGTGGTGTGAGCAGTAACTGTCCCTGTATGCCAGCCATGAAGAAGTTGATTTTATTAATATCCGTGTGCCATGGTCTTGTAGCTTGTTGTAGCTTAACCAAATCTGTGACTTTTCTAAGCTGTTCATGCTGAGTGATCGCCCAGATGCCCTTCTTCATCCAAATCCCACCACCAAACACAGCTAAAGAAAAAAAATGCCATATCCACAGAGGCCTATTGTAAGTCTGCTAATAGCCATCTCCACTCTCATCAACAAGGTATGCATTCTGCTGGAGATTTCTTGAGTTTTGACTTACTCATTGAATGCTTTTCTGAATGGCATGTAAAAGCACAAGTATAAGCAGATCTTTAAGAAAGAGAGTTTCAAACACAATCTCTCCTCCTTATCAAGGACTTTAAAAAAAAATCTAAGTTATCCGATTACTATCCAGTTACTATCTCAAGAGCTATTACAGCAAACAGAACAGGCATTATCATGGTCACAATTGTTTTGAGTCAGAATTTGAGACATTGCTGTGTTTTACAGTTGCTACACTGCACAAGAAGACGACGGACTTACAGGAATCTGTCTTCATAATAAAAAGGAAATATACTGCCCTTTGCAAGTTCATTACTGGATAAACAAAGTCATAGCCAGTGCACATTGTAATCCTGGAAGAAAATATTTCCTCACAGTTTATATGAGGAAGATTATATAAAATTAAGTTTCTTAACTTCACAGTACCTCTAAAGGTCATCTTTTTTTAAAAGAGCCCTTAACCAATGTAGCACCATGTATTATGAGGTGAAAACTAGGCAGCTGGGATAAAATTATAAATTTTAAAAGCCTAAGGTTTAGAAAAATTATCAATCCTGTATCTACTAGAATAACAGTTTTCACTCATTTGTTCAATGGCAATACTCTACATAGTATTTGAAAGACAGATCAAGTTACAAAAGCCTGTGCCTGGACCAAGGTAGGTGACTTTGACATAAGCTCTCAAATGCATTGGCTACATTTATATTCCTCAAGCAATTCTTATGGATTATCTCCTGTACTTTAATGCAGTGTCCAGTGTCATAGGCTAAGTACTTAGTACTCTGCGAATCAAAGAAAAAGATTGTCTGTGCTCTAAACATGACAGTCAGAAGATATTTCCTGAAATATCCAAGCTAATTACAGAAGGGTTATTGTGTCCTGCACCTGGATACAGGATACTTTGTTATTTCAGTTGTCCCTCGGGTAGGGAAGTTTCTTACAAAATTTCCCCCCAAAAAAGTAAAACCTGGCACTTTTTAATAATAATTTCAATGACATGTATTGTTTCTCGTAGCAAAAAGAACACCACCACACCACCTCAAGAGTTATTTAACACCACTTGGCTGAGATTTTTAAATGGAATTTAATATTAGTTGCATATTACAGAATTCACTTTCCATAGCTAAGACAGTTAAAAAGCAAGCTAGTAAATAAATCAGCACCATGCATAAACCATGTATAGATTATGACTGTACCTTGAACTATCCAGAAGATTAATATGGCTTCTAGAGTCCCTCCCTTCATTCAATCAGAATCCTAAAATTCAGCAAACACATTTGAAATGAATGTCCATAAGCAATTCAGCTTACAACTTTTCCAAGACTATATCACAGCACTGCAGATGACCTATTGCTAAATACTCCTTTTATTGTTTCCCTCTGCAATTAAGAAATAAATTTATTGTTAGAGTTTTACTACTTTTATTTTCTTCTTATTTTGGAGATGATATATTTTGCATTGATATTACAAGTAAATTTTTCTTTAGATGGAAATCAAACCTGGAATATTTTAATAATGCTATAAAACAAGACAAGGAATAATCTTAACACATTTTAAACATTCCACAACAAAATTCTATATGGAAGATTCCAATTTAAATTTGGGACATTTAATTTATTTATTTATTTATTTATTTAATATATTAGATATACTTCTACTAACTTTCATTTGTGTTTCTGTCTTTTTTTTTTTTTATAATATAGCCTCTAAAAGAAAAGTCAGTCAGGTAGGAAACCACCATCAAAACCTACTGTGCCTTCCAACCCTCATGATGTTTTCCCCAGATGCACGTTTAGCAATTTCAGGTAAAAAGTCAAGTAAGTAAGATAAACAATCAGCTATATGTAAGTAATATGTAAGAAGAGTTGGGTTAATGTATTTATAATCAAAATTGATTCTACTAAGCATTCATGAGCGATGTATAATGTAACAGACCCATCCAACAGTTCTGCATGGGAAAATTCCTCTATGATTTACCAATCCTGTTTAGTTTTACATTCACTTTGATGATTCCATCCATTTCTCTTCTCCATAATGATTCCTCTGCACATTTGTGAAGCAGCGCATCATCACCCTAATTGTCCTAACATCTCATCATATTTATCGCTGACTTCATAATAATGATGAACCCTCTCAGCCAACAGATCATTGGCTCAGGTCTTTAGCTAAATCACTGGCAATCCTAACGTCTGGCATATTCAGGCTATATGAAACACAGTGACCTTCTCCTGGAAGATAACTTCCTAATTATCTGTATGCCAACATGTCCCAAGGCATCAGTGTGGATAGATAATTTGCTGATTTTTACAGTGTTTAAGTCTGAGGAGATGGATACAAATCAGCTGCTATTATATTACTTTGACTTTCTATTTCCAACATTGTGTTTTGAGGAAAATGAATCCAATCACTCTTTTAAAGAAAGATAAATATATACCTTCTTCTGCTTCAGAATAAGAATCACATTCAGCCAAATGCTGCATTAACAAGGTTTAAATATAGTGGGGTTGGAAAACAAATCACTGGAGCAAACAAACAAAATCACAGTGGGGAGAGGCAATATACAAGAAGCTCGATTTGGGTTGTTGGGTTTGTGGTTTCTTGGGGAAGGGTGGTGTGCGGGGTTCATTTTGGGGAGGGGAAATGTTTCTTTTCATTTACTTCTAGATATACTTGTGTATTTATAGTCTATCTTAAATTTTGCAATTTCTTAGAGTGTTGGAAGCAGAAGGGTTTAATGGTGTAATTAGAAGAGAGAGCGAGTACAAAAGAGAAGATTAGCAAAAAGCTGAGAGAAGCACAAAAGAAACTAAGGAAACGTAAAAATCTTACATAGAATATGGATATTAAAGAAAGGTAGGAGAGATTCAGGCTGAATAACTATCATTCACCAACAAAAGGTCAACAGCAAAGTTTCCAATCATCAAATCAAGTTAAATTCCCACTTAGTACTGCAAATCCAGCTTGGATTCCACTGGAATATATATTTTAAATGCTTGAAGAACACAGCAAAAGGATAATAACTATCATAGAAGCATGGCATGTCCTGAGCTTCTTTCTAATTGATTAAACACAACCAGAACTGTGTAAGAAGGAGAGTTTGTTCATTCTGGTCTGCAGATATAACTGTAGGGCAGCAAGTTCTCTGTCAGATCTGCTGACATCTAATGGTTTCTTTCTCTCTCTCCATGAGAAACACAGGGCTTTGTATATGAGTAAAGCTGGGAATATGGAAACGTGATAGTAACTCCGCACAATCCTCTCCTCCTTGAAACTCCCTGAATTCAGGAACCTGCCACATCAGTTGCAAGCAGCTTCCAGCAAAGATGAGAAAGTCAGCAATAACACCTGCAGCATGTTCTGTCTGCAGCTTTAGACATGCCTCCAAGGAGGATTTTTAGAGGCTGTAGAAGCCCAGCAAGATTTTAGGCTTTTGTACAGGAAAGCAGTGGAGCACATACTAACTACTACTGAATTCAGCAGTACCTAAGCTTGTGCTGAGCCTTTAAAGAGCTGGGTGGTGTTCAGAATGTGCTCAGATGTGGCTCAAGCACATCACTGAAACTAGGCCTCTGTTGTGAAATGGTTTTGCTTAGTTTGCGGGCTCTCTGCACCCAAGTAGTTTTCCAATTATGGAAATAGGTACTAATTAATCCTACATACACTCAAGAAATCCCCAAAATCCTTAAAAGATATTTACTTTAAATATTAAAGGATTTAATAGTAACAAATTAAAAAATAAATGTACATTAATGATTTATTTCTATTACTAATTTATTTATGCAAAAACTGATGGGGGACCATTGTTAAGATGGCATAACTGAAAGCCATTACCTTCTCAGGGAAATCAGCTGCTTAGCAGGTTTTATATACTTACAAGACAGAAAAAGTTCAGATATTAATGTTCCCATAACAAAAAAAACCAAAGCAGGTTTTGTTTATATACTTGTTTGTGTATACAAAAGTGCACACACATATATATATAGAGAGAGAGAGACAAACATATATCCTTATATATATAACAGTGCAAGGAGGTTTATTTACCTATTAGCTCATTTTGACATGATTGATATTCTGAATCACTGTTAATATCTTCTCCTTGATACAAGACTCATCTGGTTATTGAATCTCTTGCCTCCTTTCTCCTTTAATTTTCAAAACATATTTCTCCAGAATCCCTTCAGGATATGCCTTTGAATGTCCACTTTAAATATGTGAAGAACTTCAGAGTTCTGTTAGTAATTTATGTATAGCATGATGGACGGGGGTCAGTTCACAAACGAATTCCCAAGGCAAGAAAACTAGATGATAGAAAAGACAACTCAATATAAAATGCCTCCATGCTCAAAAGTTCACACATAGGCAGGCCCTGCATTCCTTGTTCATGCAGGCAGATCCCTTTGAACCCAGAGCTCTCACTGCCTTGAGGTTTTTATAGTCTTTCACACCAAGGTGGATAAATGTTAAAGATGCCAGACCTTTAACCTAGCGGCAATTCATCACATTGGGTTCACTGAACCTCCAATCAGACATGGTTCAACGGAGATGGTTTCCAGTTCTCATAAGATGACAATGCAAGAGCAGTCCCAAAGCTAACTGGCCAGCTGCCTGTGCAGAGTACTTCCTGAAGCATTCCTCACCATTTAGGTCCAGGATGATGCAGTTGCTGACGCACCACAGGGAGTGCCCTACACCCTGGAGCCTATTCATCCACCCTGCACATCTGCCTTAACCACTGGGTCCCATCTGCTGAACCACAGCACAGACTACGGAGAGAACAACACAGAACAGTCTCCTCAACAAACAGTCCTGTTGTTGTCCAAGGCGAGCACAGAGTAGCCTCGCAGGCACAGTGAATTCAGGCTGTCCACAAAGACAATTTCGTTTGGTCTCCCTACTGTTCCCATCTGCCAGTCACTGCCGGAACCAGCCACCTCAGCAAGTGTGGGCTTTGCCCATGCATAAATGATAACATCAACATTTTCTTGGGTTATATCTTTCGCTTTTGCACTTCAAAACCTAAACCCAGGATTTTGGTATAGCATATCTGTGGATCAAACTTGACGTAGGATATCACGTTTGATTCATTTGGCTCAAAATCCTATATTGATGAAAATGTAATATTCAGGAGTACTTGTCCCTGAAACCACTTTTGTCTATCCCAAAAATATTCCTTTGAGCTATACAAAAATGTTAATGAAACTTTTAGTTACATTCCTATACCTATATTATAATATCTAAATCTGCTTGACAGAGCTGAAAATCAGGCCACCTATTTAAAGTGTTGAATAAATTATTCAGAGAGAACATCTGCAAAATTGTAACCTATTTCTTCTTTCCTATCTCTTGCTTTTAAGTATCCCTCCCACCACCATTTTGACTTCTTTTCTGTCTTTATGTTTTTTAAAAACTTAGCTAGTATTAACAGCAAAGAATTACATCATACTTTTATTCTGGAATAACAAAAAATTTTGTTATCGATTATATATAAAATGGGTGCTCTGGGGTAGGAAATAGATATTCATTTCTACACTGGTCCACACGAGCCAGAAAATTGGCTAAGTAAAATGAAAGATAATAAAAATGTAGGCAAAGAAGCATGTATGTGTGTACACGGGGGCTGTTGTCCACCTGAAAATTTGGCACAAAGGGCCAAATTCTGTCCAGAAGAGTATCTTGTTACAGTGATTTTCTTAACTTATCAAGATGATCATCAATGATGATTTGCTAATGACAATAATATTTTTACATGTAAATTATGCTTAGGTCAAAATAGTGATTTAATCACATAAAACTCAGTATTGATGATGTAATTACTTCTTTTTCTGTGTGCTGATAAGCAGATATTCATCGTGGGATGCTCACAACAGCATGTCAGCTTCTCATGCCACAAAATAAGATACAGAAATTCCACAAAGAGAGATTTATTAAAACTCATCCATAAATTTCATGGCTTTTCTAGGCTTAAAACCTATTCTCTTACACAGTTGCCTCTGATCTGCACTGCTTTTAACTGGAAGTGTCTCCAGCTTATTATTCTAAAGAGATATTTGTGAGGACTACAGAATGAGGGGTACAATTAGAAAACAGCTGCTGTTTAGCATTTGCCATAAAACTTCAAGATTCCTAGTAGGTGTTCTTTTGAAACAGTCAATTAGTAATTTAGAGCAGAGCAGAGCTCATCACAATTTCTGTCCTCAGTAACACCGGGGGAGTTCTCCTTTGATTACAATACTTGTGGTGGGGGCTTCCTTTGTATCCTTCATAATGGAGTTTACTTATAAAGGCTTTTTTTCTTTAAACAGTACAAAACTCAGAATGCCTATAGATAGCTCTGTCTCTTATCTTTATCTCAAAGGACACAGATAAAGTCTGTTGTCAAATTAGTAAGTGAGGATGGAGGATAATCCCTAGCAGCGAGGCTGTTAGGCAGATCAAGGATGAAAGTGTCTAAACACAGGGCTCACCTATGTAATTAATTGTGCTCCTGTGGAATTGCTGAACTGCTAGCACAGTCCCTCCATCCTAGGATGTTGATCTCCAGGAAACAAACTATAGTCTCTCTGGCAATCACCCAGAGATTACTTCTTAATATCTCAGCTAGGCATCCAGGGGAGCGGAAAAGCACAGGGAGTAAATACTGAATATATCTGTAGTCACTGCAAACAGCAACCCCCACTGGTTCCACCAGTGTCAAACTCAATCAGATTGCAAAAGGACTTCCACTTGCTTTCAGGTGAGATGTATTTGAAGGTATTTACCATCCCCCCCAAACTGCTCCTGCTTTGCCAGGAGAAATCTAGGAGTAAAACTCTCTGATTACTCACTGTTGTTGAGCAGCAGAGCGTGGCAATGCAACAACACGAAATCTGACATTAATAAATAAGAGAATCAGATTTGTAGGCAAAAGATACTAGGCACAGTGAGCTCCACTCTACAGGCTGATAAAAAACAATACTGATTGACAATATTATTAAATCAATCATATTTTACTAATCAATTAAAAAGGGCTGCTTCAGTACATTTCACACACTAGAGACTGTTTCACTTGTAGTGACAGGAGTATAATAAGCAACACCAATCTGATTTCTAATTGTTGAATTTCCATTCTGCTTAAAATCTTTCTTTCCTTTCTCTGTTATTTATAATTTTTATTTGCTTCCTTCAGGTTTTTTTGAGGGGGAGGGCAGGGGGAATTTGTGGAGTTTTCCTTTGCAATAACACAAAAATCTTGTTAAACTTTTCTCCACCTGAATAGGAAAAGAAAAGAAGAAATCCAAAAGAACCTTGGACTATTCCCCATTGTAATTCTTTCAAGTGGTTAATAATAGGCTTTTATCTCCTTTCTTGTTTAAAATCAATCATATAAAGGAAAATCCAGAAGTACCAGAAGGTCTTTGGTTTTGAAAACATATTATGCTATAATTTATACTGTAAAGTATCTGGGTGAATAGTCAACACAGAGAAAAGTTTTTCTAGCAAATATCTCTAGTAAACTGGGTAACTCTACCCTAAAATATTACTTGTTTCACATAATTTTGTGTCATCTTTATAATGTATTTCACAGCCACTTTTCAGATTTTGCTGCTGTACATTAATATGTGATCTGATATTAAGTGCCATAAAATAGTAGCTTGTAAATTACATCAAAATGAGTAAGACATTACAAAACACATTTATCGCCTCTTCATGTGCTAAAATATGCCAGAGAAGTTCACTCAGCATTCATGGTTGTCCTGCTTACTTTTCAATATGCAATTATGCTAATTTGTGTTAACTTGAGTTTTTGGAGTAGCCATGTGTTAATTCTCAATCACGCATGAAACTATTTTTCTTAATGCATCACATTACAATCACACTAAAGCAGATTTATGCCCTCTTTAACTTAGAGACCGTGGTGAATGTATGGGGTTTTGAGCAGGAAAGACTGCTTGGTGAGTCAAAACATGATGCTCAAGATGACTATGGCCTTTATTTATCTTATTTAGGTTCACTCTGAAAGTGGAATAATGTCATTTTTCCATAATTTGGTGGTTTAGCACCAGCTTGTGAGTGTGTCACTGATGTGGCATTAGGGTCCAGACAGGAGAGCAAGTAATAATGAAAACTTGGATTTACTGCATCTTAAATGCAAAAATTATTGGGAGAAGTTTGCAAACGTGCAATTTTGGATAAAGGGTGGCCCCATCAGCAACACGGCCAAAAAGTTTCACTGTTTATACAGGTATGTGGTTAGTCATTACTACTTTTAACCCATATGGAAACAAGGAGAGTTACGTGTTTCTGCAACAGAGCACCATCCTCTAGATATTTGTATGATCATCTCGGCTTTGACTTAAGCTTTTATAAAAGTATGAAGACGTCAAGGTTCTGTGACAGTCCTAGAGCTAAAGAGAAGAATAAACATATCTTCAGAGAGGTCAATCCTTTATTATAATTGTATTTTTATATTAGAATGCTATATCTAACTTTCTTAGTGAAGTTTTATAAGATCTTTAAGACTTCTTTCTATCATGCCTATACTTCAAAATAAAAATGCTGTGTTTGTTGCTGGGATTGTTTTTGACCCTTAACTTCATATTTTTTAAGTTAAGTGAAAGAAGAGAGTAAAACTGTTAATATGTAAGGCTTGGGATGCAGAATGTAAGTACCTAATGAGTACATCCCCAGGTGCAGACAATTCATGCTTGAAGGCAACACAACTATTTTGGTCCTTTCTTGAAGGTTCTTTCTCTCAAATGCATTCAGAATACAAAGACCAAGTAGTCAAAAGGATAAAAGCATTGCTGCCTTTGTCTGTTAAGAGGCTACAAACACTACAAGAGCCAACTTCAGAAGCCAAGGACTTATCTAAAACAATGAATAATGTCATAAACAAAGCAGTCCTTGAAGAGACAGAAGATGTTTGTGCTCAGATGTTGAGAGAAAACACAAAAATGTAGCCATGGATTATCTCTGAAAGCTGAATCTCCAATGTTTTGCTGAAGTTCATACAAAGAAAAATAAATATAGGTTTTGTTACACTTGAGCAAGTAAAGTTGTAAAACTGAGATGGGAAAATAAGTGAAAGAAGGAGCAGATTAGTCAAAAGCTGAAATTTCTGTTCAGCTTGCATTTCCTACATCTATTGTTTTCTTCTTATTCCCCAGCTCAGATACAATGAAAAGTTGCTCAGATGAACAGGCAAGAATTACTTTGACACACAGCATAGATTAAAATGGCAAACTGCCACATTTTTTGAGCACAGAGGCACAGTACTATAATCCTACCAGGCCTAAATGGAATCCAAGGTGGGTTTATAGGATAACCCAGCTAAGGTGAAGGAGTGAAAACAAAATCTTTTAGTCCACTCAGCTTAAGTGTTGTGCCAAAAGATAGGAGTTGTCTCCTCTAGGACCAAGGGTCTGGCATTTATACAAAGTTCACCCATGCAGAAACCTTCAGAGAGAGACAGCTCCTGGCACATTGATGATAGACTTGATGTCTTTTGTTTTACTTCTGCTGACTGCTTCTCCATCAGACCTCACCTCCTCATCCCCTCCTTCAGGTAAGCAGCAATAGTTACGAAAGAGCATCCTTTTTATCCTGATGGTGTCAAAAGAACAAAAGTTGGCCAGTTCTGACCAATCTACTCTGTATTGTTACCACAGAGGGTAATTTTTCCTTAAATCATTATCTTCTAGGCCAACTGATAGGAGGTCTAATAAAAGAATCCCTAATAAATCTCTAAGATAAAGACCAGCTCCCTCTCTCCTAACAGGAGGGCAGCAATGAGTCTCAGTAGTTCTGAGGACAATATTCATTAGTTTTAGTGATAGCTCAAACACCAGCACAGCTTAAAGATCCACTGCCTACCCATGGCTGCAATAAAAGGGAGAAATTGCCATATTATAAAGGTCTGCACTACCTCTTTTTCAAGTATTTATCTGCTACAAATAAAGGACTACTACAAAAGGTGTACAGGAGAAGCGTACGTGGGGCTATAATGTCTGATAAAGACCAGCTTGCTGAAACTGAAAGTGTCTTCTCAAAGACCTAGCTTTTAAAAAGGTTTAGGAAATATTGTGATGGTCACTGAGTGAATAGCCTAGAAGGTATGTTTCAGTAGAGAGTATTGGTAGAAATAGCAATGTGAAAGATTTTTAGTCACTTTTTAAACACTATTAAGGATGGAAAACTGCTTAAAAAGTGTTTGCAAGAAAGGTTTCTTTTTTCAACAATAAATGTCATCTCCTTATAGAATAAAGTGTCTGATGCTTCATGGAAAATACTTCAGTGGAATAATTCTGTTTAGACTGCTAAATCTTGTGCAACTTATCCTCTACACATGCAGAATATAGTGCAAACATCTATAATCGGCTGCTTGGCAATAGTACTAGATGTGTAAAATACGGATTTGCGGTTTTAATTTCGTAAGACAACGCCAGTGGTGAAATGACACGATTTTGCTTCTTAAGTGAATACATAATTAACAGGTTTCTAAATAAAACTATGTATGCTTGTTCAGTACAAGTCCAGTCCAGTCCAAACCTGATCTCCATCATGTTTAAGTGTGGCACTTAGGCATGAGCTGTGGCCTTTCAATCACTTCAGATTTGATTTATGCTGAATATTAGCAGGGGGGATCTAGTCTTTGACAGCAGCTGATGAGGTAACTTGAGATTTCCATACAGGCTAAATTTGACTTTTCTAATGTGCACTGCCCCAGGCTAATCATTGACGAAAAAAGGGTTTTAGGGTTTCTACCTGTGGAATAGAATTGCATATCTGAAGGTGGCAAAATATAGCCCATAAAGTTATTCTTTTAAAAGTTTTCATTTTAAATAGGTATATATCTACCTGTCTGGTTTAGTTACATTATGGAACTAAACATTTCCTGAAATTACAATATTTCTAAAAGATTTTCTCTTTTTATTTAGATTTTTTTTTTTAGTTCATCACCTCAGCCTGCTTCTTAACATGGGAAGGGAGAATATGCTTTTCTTTTTCCTTCTAGAGAGACCTTTCATCATTTGGGATGGACTTTATGCCTCTGTCCTGTCTCCAGGTAAAGTTTTTCCCTTCAAGGCTGTGCAGTCAATGGATTAGGGCTATAAGGTGTTTTTTTAATTATTTTTTTTAAAGAACAAACTAATGACAAATATTTCTCCTTCCAGTTCCTGTGGCTTCACTGAAGTGTCTGAAATTTAATTTTCCTTGCTTGCCATGGTAATCAAATTAGCTGGTTGAAGCGTAGCACACGAAAGTTTTATATTTTCTCTGAGAATAAAAGTGACACATTAATCCATTCATTTAGACCAGGAAGAACTAAAAGACTTATCACTAGCCTAATTTTCAGGACTCCTCTCAAGCAGTAGGGACCAGTGTAGTCATCAGGTTTTGGCTTCTTAACTGAAGCCGTAGGACTTGATGCTACAGAGAAATGACTTGACGCTATGAGAGAAACAGTTGCAGAAAAGATCTTCGGTCAGATCATCCCTGAGAGTTATCTAACCTCTTTCTCCTTCACATACCGTCACTGGACATTATGATAACTCTCTAAATTCCACTAACACTAGACAAAAGTAGTTTAACTGCTGTTAGTGTTAAAAGCTGAAAAATTCAATAGCATAGCAATTTCCATGCTGTGAATACAATAAGAAATTCTCAGAGCAGATACTTCTGATTTGTAAATCCTCTCCCAAAGCTCAAGCTGTCTCTCTGCCTTTTTCAAGAAGCATCTCAATCCCATATACAAGGTATCCTGCTAGAGTTTTGGCTGTACCTGTTCCAAGTACTACATCATCTCACAGGCATAATGATACCATATTCAAGGAATACTCTAAACTTGCCAAATCACATCTGAGCAAACTCAAGTAGAGTGTCTGCTTAGCATTGTCTATATTATAAAACTGCAGACAGACAAAGTCCGGTTGAAAAAAAATATTATAATTATTTTATCTTTACTTATCACTAATTTTTCAGTGTTCACCATTTACTTCTCCTTCACCTGTTCCTCAGACTGTCTGTATTGAAGCAAATGAAAGAAAAGTGGTAAATGGTGTTTGAGGTCCAGAGCGCAAGTCTTATGAGTAGCAGCTGAGGGAGCTGGAGTTGTTTAGTTTGGAGACAAGGAGACTGAAGGGAGACCTTGTCCTTCTCTACAGCTACCTGCAGTTAATCACTTCGTCCAGGATCTTAATGGGTATTTTCCAGAGTCTCTTGGGAAATGTGTTTCAGGGCTTAGCCCTCACACGTTTCCCAGCACTTCTGTGAAGCGACATTTATTGCTACAAAGATCCAGAAATAAATACGTGAAAAACAGTTGGGCACTTCATCTGTGTCTACAGCTAATTTGATTTCAGCCACAATATGGCTGCAACATTATATATTACGCATAAAGTAGTTACCATAATGCCAAAAAAACAGGAAACCAGTTCTGAAAAATCATTTTTGTCACATCCTGTAATCTCTGCATGATATTTTAAAGATCAAATATCTTAGAGAAAATGATCCTCATTTTCTGCTATCCCTTTCTGAGCTCTTGACTATCTATTCAGTAGTAGCGTTATTCTTAAGGATACAGATAAATAACTGTTTTTTTGATATTTTTCTGAAATGTGCTATAAAATCCATTTGCAAAAGATGGTATTAGCCATAGAGGCTTTTAAGTCTCTGTTCACAAACTGATATTCTGAAGGCAATCACAATTATGAACAAAATAATAATGCATGCTTATCCCTAGATGCAGGGGTTCATGCCTAAACACTTTCCTTTTTGCATGGCAGCTTTTAATTGCAGAAAGCAGGTCACTGAATTGGTTTTAGACTATTTAGATAGCGTGCTGTTCTTGTTGCTAAAGGTACTGGGATTGGTACTTATGCATCTGTTTATTTTTTCACTATTTCCAAAATGGACAATAAAATTCCTTCTGGCATGTCACATTTCATTAACCATTTTTTAAATATTTGCCCATTCTGGTTATTCTGGTATAACAGCAAATTGCTATAAAGATAGGGCTAGAAATAGTGGGGAATAAAAATTTCTTTTGCTATCAGGACCCAACATTTGTTTATTATTTGCAATATAACAAGACTGAATAGCCTTTAAACAGGTTCGAAAATACCTTATGGTATTTTGGCCTTATAAACCCCATATTCAGAAAATGATCCTTGTTCCAAAGACCAGGTCTAATAATATGTTTAACATATTTAAAGTCTAAAACATATTAAAGCCAAACCTAAAATTTAAAGCCAAATTTAGCAGATTTGGGGTTTTAAAAGCTCAATTCATTATACATAGGCATTCCAAAACTTTAAATGTAAATATTTTGGTACTGTTACAAATTACCATGCTATTTTTGATCACCCACCACTATTACAATACTAATTACTATCTCATTATTACTGCATGTTCTCTGAATATAATTTGAACAACAAATTGAACAACAATTGAACAACAAATTGAACAAGCCCTAACTGAACGACAGCTCAATTGGGTCAGGCTCTGTAGTAATATTACATAGATGGTCACAAATGCATTCATTGCTAATTTTTATTCACAGAGATGACAGATTATCGATCAATTCCCACCACAGGACTTCAGAAGAAGTCCATCCCACACCCATTATCTTCAAAGTTTTTGTTATTATGTCCTTAGGATCATAATGAGAATGCAGATTTGGACTGTGGAGTCCAAGTTTCATATGGGTTTAGAGATTTTTTCACATGTTAACCAAAAGCAATTACAAGCTTTTTTTTCGTACTTATCTATTTTCACATGATGGTTCAGTCCCACAGTTTCTCTTATTCCAGCCTACCTTCACGTTTAGACACATAAAGACAAATTATGTAACACAAAATTAGTCTTTTTCTCTTAATCATAGTATTAACGACAATCCATTTTGAAGACTAGATCAACTTTAGATCAGTAATATGAAGATAAACAAGACTGCAAAAGTTTCACCACATTTCAGTGAATGATCACCATGATTTCACAAAGTGGCCTACACACTTGATAGGATTTTTCTGCTTTTTAGCTGGAGGACTACCTGTTAATATCACGCCTATTCCACCTTCAATTTTGGTAGAAGCACTGAAACCCAAAAAACCAAAGAGCACAGCTGAACACCACCACACATCAAAAAACAATAAAAAAGCAGAAAATAAAACAGAAAACAAACTATGATATATGATATGATATGATGATATCATACAATACTCTGGACTGAGTATCCCTGGTACCTAAATGCTATACAGCACAGTCTAGAGAACCACTGACTTATGTGGATTTTCTGAATACATTTTTGTAGACTCAGTATGTTGCTTTTGAGATTTCACTTTGTCCAACTACCTGAAAGTTTGCAGAATGTCCAGTTTGGATTTATTTTTGTGGTGGAGAAAGCTAATGATTTCATGTTGCACAATCAGACAGAGAACGTTCATGTTCTGGTTCAATAACTAAGAGAAAGGTTTTGTTATTTCTCTTGTTTACATTACCATTAATACTTACATTAACACTTAAATTAGTATTTATTTAATGCTGAATTCCTGTCTTTCATTGAGATGAACAAGAAAAAGATGTGCCTTAATTAAAAGGATGGAGTGATGTGAAGATGGTGGGCCCTCAGTTGTTAGTGTGGAGGGATATGAATTGCACTCATTAAAACAGAATGCTGATAAGGACAGGCTATAAATCTACAGATGGGTTGCCCCTGAGATCTGCAATGGGTTTTAGAAAGGATTTAGCATTTAAAGCAAACAACTGACGATAAAGGCAGTGACAATATTGCTTTTCACAGTGTATAGGAGGAGGAGATGCTTCTTCAGAAAGCTAAAAACAGAAGTGACCTTCTTTACCACAAATATGTGCCTAGACTTAGAAATACCTGCATTTCAACCATTATCAGGGAAAGCAAGTATCATTAAACAGATAATATAGTTTGATTATAACATGAAAATGGCAAGAAAGAAAAAGACAGAAACGATTGCTGAAATACAACATTTTAAAAAGGGTAACTTTCAGAACTAATGCTTGTCGTATTAGAAAACTGAGTAGTTTAAGCTCATTTTGCATGAAACAAAGGCTCAAAATGAAAGCTTGTAGCACATCCCCTTATCAGACACTCTTTTCTTGATTTAGAATTGTAGGAGAGCTGTAAAACAAACCCTTCCTGAAGGTGCAAGTGATGTAATGACCCTCAACCAGACAAACTCCCATCTTAGTCTAGACTGAGGGGACAATGTAGCATTATATCATAAGTCAACAGAGACGCAGCCAAGATGAAAAAGAGAACAAGCCTCTCTGCCTGTACTCATCACAGAGTTGTAGAGCTGATACTGCAGATAGACAAGCACAGAACTAAGAAGAAAGAAAAAGGGAAGAATTTAAAGTAGAGCAAAGGAGGATATACAAAGGAATGTGATAGCCAGATGAGCAATTTGCTGAGTGGCAGAGAAGGGAGGCAAGCACTGAAGAGGAGAGGGAGGGTGAATCCAATTAGCATGCTGGTTTTGACAAAACATTCCAGCATCCCAAAGAATATGTTTCTCTCTAAAAAGTCTTTTTTTGCACAGCCTCACAACTGAAAAAGAAAATGACAAGGAATATAAAATATGATTCAGAAAAAGGAGGAAAAAAGGCAGAAAACACCAGATGAAACAAAACTGCAATTACATGTGCTGCACTCAGTTTAAAATCTTTTAAAAATAATCAATAGAAACAATAGTTACTTTTATGGCCTCCATAACTACTAATCACACAACTTAAAGAATTCTAGTAACGACACTGAGAGTAATTGCAGTTGCATTACAGACCCGAAATAATGGAGGTGATATTTTTCTGTTGTAATGCAAAGTAACACCTGCCATTTCTGTTCAACAGAATCAATTCCATTGGAGATTATTTGTTCCTTTGAGTTGATTATTATACAATCATAACCATTTTACAAACACTAAATATCAGAGCATATTATTAAAGAAAACCACTCCTTCTATGAAACTTCTGAAGATGTAGTTCTGAATGGATAAAGTAAAGTTCCATCTTGGATGATTTTAAATGTATAATTACGTAAATACATGGTAATTTTTTGTGCAAAGAATGTTTTCTTTTACTCTAAATTTGGCAGTAATATTACTGTGACTTTTAAAAAATTATCCCAAACAGTTATTTGGATAAATGATTGCTGCTTTGAAATACATGCAAACACAAGAGTTGCACAGTAGAAGAATGAGCCAATTACTGTTCCTCAGAACATGCAAAAAAAGCTGCAAATCATTACTTTTTTGGGTCTTTATGGTTACCCCTGCTGACAATGTGGCCAGTGTAAATACATCTGCTCATTTGGCACTCAGTTAAACTCTTCTGTCTAAAAGAGTTTGGAAATGTATTATTGGTTCATGGTGAATGAAGAATGAAGAATGAAAACTTCTTGTTACAGTTTTAAGAATTAAGATGATGAAAAGTTCATGTTCAAACTTCATGGTCCAATTTTAATCTGTGGAGAACACCTTAAAAGCATCTAAATAAAAAGAGAAGAGCCCTTTGGAAAATTTGCACAGCTACTTACATCTGGATATTATTCAACAGTCTCACCATCAAGCACACTTCTCAGTTCTATATAAAGTCTCAGAATGAAGATTACTCACTGCTATATGTAGATATACAGTAAAGGAGAAACTTGCAAAGTTAATAAAGAGCCAAATTGGGAGTTTCATCCTTTTGGGAAAAAGATTATGTGGAAATCTGCACGCACAGAAACTGCTCTAATTTACTCATATATTAGTACATACCTCCACGGAGGTATTTGGAACACATTGATAAAATTCGTTAAAGAATTTTCTTATAAAATCAGCAGTGATAAAGGATTTTAATATATGATTAGCAATGTAGAAATTCTCTTTTCCAGTGGAATAAATGTGACCTATGCATAAAGGAGCTGAGCAATACTTCCATTTAACCTGGCTGAATACATGCGTTCTTTCAGTAACTTGTGGATTCTTGGAAGGAAGAGAAAGAAAAGACAAAAAACATCTGGAATTTTTCAGAGTAGAACTCAACTGCTATCACCAAAGAGCTAGTCAAAATATTATAATTGTAAGTTTTCCCAGTCTAAGGACAACTTGTCCTGAAAAGTGTACATATAAACTGCAAAACAATACAGAAATCATACTTGAAAATTACAGCCATTTTTTTCGATTATTATTTCTCATAAGACATCTTTAACAGAGAAAGCACAGCTCAGTGAGGAGAACTCAAGTAGACTGCAAACACAGCTAAATACTTTTATGCCCTGCCTTGCAATTTTACATCTCTGTAAGCTATTCACAGACCAGTCTTTTAGCAATGTCTTATGAAAGTTGTGGGTTGTCCAATTCAGATCACAGCTTTATCTGTCTTCCAGTCTGCCCTCCACACAATCACAACATGGGTCATCCACTATGGCTTCTATATTTAGCACTACTACTACAGAGCCAATTATTCTTTTCATTTTCTTAAGAAATGTGTTCATACCCAGGTTCTGCTGTTTCCCTTTCTCTCCTCTGCACAGAAAGTGGGGAGGCAACCCTAGAAGCCAAACAGATGCACAGGAAATGGCATTTGGCTGTTCAGGCTAGTTCACAAACTTCTCAGTAACTTGGGTATTACGAGCTACTACATTTTGGAACGAGTAATGCAGAGCATCATACACTCTTTATTTGGCTGCTTCTCACCAGAATTTGGGATTGTATTGCTTTTCTCTTGCTATAGAAGGCTTTATCATTTTCCCTGATAAAAATGTTTTTAAGCTCTGCAAATGCATTTCATGTTTCTTAAGGAAATATATAGTTTAAATTTAGCTAATTAAAGAAAGAGACATATATAAAACATTCTCAGTGGATAAAAGATTCCCACTCTGCTCAATAGCACAGAGAGACTGTACCTTACAATTATAAAATGTATGATCAGAAAAAAAAGTTATTTAATCAAACAATAAAAAATACTCATTGTTGTTGTATTTTCATTTGCATATTTCCTTGAGAAAAACACTACTTTTTTTTTTCAGTGCGTCAAATTTTTCTGACCTTAAAAATGCATCCCATCTTGTCAACATACACTCAGTCGTCCAGTTTTCCCCAAGTGTATTTGAATGCAAAGCACAACTTTCCCTGCAGTGCTGAGCTTGGCAAAAAGTACATCCATTAACCTGATGGCTAAGAATATTTGTAATTTCTTTTGTTTCTGTTGACAGCTTCTCATCAGTTTTTCTGTCTGAGATTCTTTGCAAAGTACTCTTCGTTCTTTTCAGTTTTGATCCCTCCTTTAAATTCTAGTATTATTGCTTTTCAGACAGCTAATTTCAGTTTCCCTTTAAGTGCAAGGATCCATATATTTGCTGTCACAGAATTCTCCTCCACAGATGTTTCACCTTCCCATTTAGCATCTTCTAATAAACCAAAATCTGAATTATATTATTTTAACCACTTTTTATAACTTGTTTTAAAGACTAGTGACCAAAAGATAATGTGGGTTTTTGGCTAATTCCCTGATCCAGCAGCTCAGTTTGCACTGACTGTGTGCTTAATGTGTAGCCTGCAAACCAAAGAGAGGAAGAAACATCCTTACATATACTGGGGGCACTCACCAAACAGTCCAGCAAGTAAACACAGTCAGACAGAACCAGATTTTCACACCAATGACGTATTCCTTACCCTGCAAAACATTGCAGGTGTCACAGTAAATTTAAAAAAAAAAAGTGTTAAAGACAGAAGCATGAGAATATGATTCAAATTTCTTGAACTGCAATTCACTTTTCTAGCTACCAGCAAGCATTTCTCCTATTCTTTTATCTCTACTAAAGTGTTCAAGAGTACTCCTGTGCAGAGTCCCAAGATATTACTTAGAAACTGGATCTGTTCATGTTTTTGGTCTGATAGCAGAATGTTCTTGAAGGGATGAGACCACAACATCTGTCATTTCCATTCAGTGTGACACAGTACGATGTTATGAATATTCTTTCAGTAGCACATCAGGCCATTTGCTGACTCTCGAATGTCTGTGAGTCTCTCTATGCTTGTTAAAATCACAGCACTGAGATGAGCATACAGTGCTTTTACCACCTGGAACTATAACAGGAAGGCTACATTAGCATATCCTGTCCTACTGTAGATTTTAGGTGATAGGCTGCTTTCTTTAAAACAAATAATGTTCATCTTTTATCAATCATTTTATATCCTTCTACTTTTAACAGCACAGAAATAAAAACTGCTACCAACACTCTGTTGATATTTGATATCTATCTTTATTGATATATTCATCTGTGCTAAACTCATTTTGTCCCATCTTTGTAGCCAAAATAATAAGTGATTGATCACACACTTTCAGGTAATAGTTTTGGCCATGATATACACAGACAGTAATGCTGGGGGCTTATTTAGCAAAAACGTTTGCTTATTTTTAATGTTGTCATTTAATAATCACTTCCCTGTTTTAAAAACATTTCTGTTATCTTGTATTTCGAGCAGTTATTTCATCACATACCTGTTAATGCAAGAATAAGTGTGTAATAGTAACATTAACAAATACTTTGAGTTGAAATTTCCATAGTAACTTCCATCCCTTACCTCGTGTCCTTATATTCTCTAATTTATGCACTCTTAACATCCTCTATTATTTTATCTACTGACAGCACGTAAATAAAAGGAGAAAAGTTATAATTATTTCTATATTCAGGCACTCAAAACTCTGATAGGAAAGCTGAACACACACATCTTCTCACAACATTCTCAGTATGCCAAGTTAAAATAAACTATTTTGCTGAAAGCCAGATTAAGACAATGGATTCTGTTATTGCTGACACGATATCTTTTTGCAGCTCTAGGTTCTTAAAAGACTAGAGAATATTTCCTCTTATCAGTCTTCAGCAGAACTGAAGTGTTACACTGTAGGGGACATGCCACACTTTCTCTTTTTTCTCTGAGAAACAGGAGGGTAAAAAGACAAGCAGAAATGGTTCTGTATGCATGGAGAGCCATAGACAAGGCTTCTAGGGACTTTCAGATGCTTTGGTATCCAAGAAATGGTTAGTGAGGTTTTATCCCACATGAGCATCTCAGACTTCAGAATTGTAAGTGTTTTCAGCTTCTACTGTAAAGGAAGAACTAACTATATGTGCTTATATGGTGATAGTACAGTGCAACTCCCATCCTAATTTCCTGGGTGTTCCCACTACAAAAATCGCTATAACCTTTTTAATATTTAATCAGCTAACACCCAATTCACTTACACAGTATTTAAGGAACAACAAAGATTCACTTGCTTGCTAAAAGAAAGTATAAATCTATTATCTTGAAATGTAGAAAAACTTGAAGGAATTAATTGATTCTCTCTCATGGCATGAAAATTGCTAAATAGCGTATCTTCCCTACTAGTCTTATGGGGTCATTAACAAGAGAGAAATGAAAAAAAAAAAAGAAAAACAAAACAAGAATGTAAGAAAAAGAGGGGGAAAAAGTTAAAAAAAATGTGCTTGGTTGAATATAGGGTGTTCATTTTTAAGTCCACAAAGCAATTGACAGGAGAAAGAAGAAACAAAGGCAGGGAAATCAACAGCCTTTCCGTATTTATTTTCTGATTTTGCAAATGAAAGTCTTTCCACTAGTGTCATCTAATTTTTATGCCCTGTGGGAAAAAAAAAAAAAAAAAAAAAAAAAAAAAAAAAAAAAAAAAAAAAAAAAGTAGATGGAAAATATCTGAAGGAAATATGGAAAATTCCAAACAAAGAAAAGTTAACAGTACCACGGGGCAAGCAGTTTCTGAAAATGCATGATAATCTTGTACCAGGCACACAAGCAGTTTAAAAAAACCAATGTTTCCCTAGTGCTTAGCCCACTGTATTAGATCTTTCCTGGGAAATGTCTGGGAGTTCTTACAGACAGTGTAGGAAGATAAAAAAACTCAAATGCCATTTTGTCATAGTTCTGATTTCAGCAAGGAATTTTTCTTTCCCTTCCCCCCTGCGTGTGTGCTCTGTGGATGAGCCATCAGGTGAACAAAAGAATTGGCCTGGTCACTGATGGCCGAGAGATTAGTCTCCTAGCAAGGAGTTGGGGAGGGCTACTGGGGTGTGTGACTGGAAGGGGGTGGAGGCTGGGGGGGAGCTCAGTCTCTCGGCCCTGAGGGGAGCTGACACGGCCGGGTTTCTTTGTCTCTTCCTTGTTGGAGGGGAGTTTTTGCTGCTGCTCTCGGCTTAGCTGTTGCTGGCTGCAGGCCCTGCTTACAACGGACCCTAATCAGCTGAAGTTCATGAGTTTTCTTCCATTGGGAGAACTTTCTGTTTTATTGCTGTTTGTTTTTCCTTCCCTTCTCCCCCCCCCCCCCACCTGGAGGCAACCAAGGATCTCACAGCGCCACCTGGTGACGGGCACTGGACATTACAAGTTTCTGCTCCTCCAGTGATCCAACAGCGCCACCTGGTGACTACTATAGGACACTACAAGCCCTGCACCTCCAGTGACCCAACAGCGCCACCTGGTGAATGTTACAGGATATTACAAATTTTGCATCTCCAGTGACCCGATGGCACCCCCTGCTGACTGTGGTTGGAACTGCACCAGAGGGTGCTAAAGATTGAACTAAATAATTTTCCTTTTGTCAGTTTATCGGTTTTGTTCTTGAGGAGGATTATTGGTGGATATAGGAGTATTGCTTGGTTGTTTTACTTGGGTTTTTTTTCATGTTCCTGTTAATACACACATACCTTTTAATAAAGGGCTGTTATTTTCCCTTTTCCATAATTTGTTTTCCTTCAATCGGAGCCTCTTAATTTCGGATTTATAATTGCTTAGAAAAAGAAGTTTGGGTCTTTTTCTCCTAATCCATCCTCAGTAAAAGACCCTTGTCTCATTTAAACTGGGGCACTTTTATATCCTTTTCTGTTCTCAGTTGAGAGTTATTTTGTACTTGCATCTGAGGAAAAGCTGCTGTGATGGCATATTACATTATTATTAATTTAATGATCATAGAATATAATGACAGAAGTCTTACCAACTTTTAGGTATGTTCAAAACTATTTACTAATCCCTCATTATCACAGCTCTAAAAGAACAGCTTAAACACTCTGTCTTTATGAATCTTCTGATGAATAAATTACACTTGAAGGTCTTATTCTGCATCCCTCTAAGTCAGCTATAAAGCTTTCATTTATTGCAGTGGCATGCTTTGCGAACATCTCCATGATAACCAGAGCATAAGAGGGACTTCAGTACTTTCAGAGGTACTTAAGTGACTTTTGCACCTCAGTGAAAATTTAATTTTCAAAATAACTTTAAAGAGTAGGGGAAACAAGAGATTCCTTAATAACTTGAAGTTCCTAAAGTTCAATTTTTAAACCAGGATTGTTCTCATTAGCAAACATCTGGAAAAGCAAAAAAAGCTTTAACTTTCAGAAGTTACATTAATGGCCAGCACCATTGATTTGCCGTGCTTTATAATACCACCCATTTCCAGGGACTATACTGAAAACTAATTTCTGCCTTTTATAGTTAATTATAATTAACTCCATTAATTATAGGAGTACATTTTGTGATTGCTTTGGTATAAAAGATTCTCCTCTTCAAGTACACCAGTGAACTATATGGAGTTGACTTTCCAATACACTGTGTATTTCTTTAATGACAAATTTCTATTACTGCATCTACAGCAATACAGCATAAAGGGGGAAAAGAAGTTAGTTACAGTATGACATCCATTTCTGACTCTAGCCTTCTCCATTTCCACCCAGGTACACTTAACAGCCTGTTCCTTATTGTAATAAACTGCCCACATTCACAAGACTGGATCTATTGTATCTGAATTGTTGCTTACACTTTTGAAAAATGATGAGGGTAACAGCAATAGGTTGATTTTAATGGTATAATCAAGATCTGCAACACAAAAAGAATATTGCTTTATACTGTTTGGAATTGCATAGATCATATCCCGCCTAATCTTCTTCAGTCAAAAGGACGATGACTTTGAAGAGGGGCACACAGATGAGCTCAGGAGTGAAGAGGTATTGGACACCATTTTCAATCAGGCAATGACAAGGGCAATCCAGCCTGCAAACTTTCTATTACAAACTTCCTATATTTTCTTAGACAGCTTTCAGAAAAATAATATCTCATCACTAAGGGTGTGCTTCATAGTAGGTGCACCATCAGGAGGGAATTATGTTTCCAATTTGGAGTATGACAGGCACGGTGACAGATGCAGCTGTGTGTCATTGATGAAGGAAGTAACAATGTCCAAACAAAGAACACCCCTTCGGTGAAGCAAAAATGCAAAATTTTACATTAATATTGTAAATTATTTCTGTTGGGAAGTCTGGTTCAGAAAAAAGAATTTTAACAGGTAGCTATTAATTGTTGGTTTTATACCTGCTTTCAATAAATTGATACAAAACTCATCTGAAAAGACTATAGGTCAGGAAAATTTTCAGTTAAAAAGTCTTCACGTCACAATTTGATGCTAATGAAATAAAATTGTAATTTCTCAACAGAAATAGAGTGCTCTGTTTATGGGATGACACAGGAATTAATTCCTTAAAGCTATATATTTTTAAAAATACTTCTTGAACAAAGGTTTTTGAAAGGGCCTATTGTTTTGAGAAGGTTCTCTGGCACAAATCACTGCAGCAAAAGACCTTGTCAAAACAGAAAAGATGAGCATTTTCAAAAATATCCATACATTTGGTAAACAGCTAAATGTAGAATTTCACAGAAAACTGTTGATATTACTTTGCTTTTTGTTTAGTTCCAAAACTAAATTTGCATGAGAAGAAAGCAGAGAAAAATATTATCACATTTTTCATTTCCCTCTTCAGAAATTGAGGGGGAAGGAGAAACAATTTTCCCTGCCACTTTCAGAAGCTGTACACATTTTTGCATAATACCATTCATTATCTCCCAGACTGGTGGTCAAATTTTTAAAATATTTAGTAGAAATCTTATAAATATTTATTGCATGCAAAGCATAATGTTTACAGACAAAATGCAAAATATTTATTTGGAGACCTTCTAATTTCTATCTATGTCTGAAAGAGAACTTGTGAGTATATTTTCTTTTTTATTTTACCAAATTAAAAGTGTAGAGGGAAAAAAACCCACTATGATGTAATCTTAAATACGCCCATTTTGATATTAATGGGCTTTATTCATGTGGTCTTCTTTGACCTAATGTAAAAATTAACTTAAAAATTCGAATAATCTAATGCAAATACTGAAGGCAAACAGTGGGAAATGCCTGATTATGTATTGTATAATGCATGTATGAATGACAGTGCTTAGGAAGACCTATATAGTTTTTCACAGGTGGTATTACTTCTCTGTCCTCATTGACATTCAACACTGCTGCAACTCAGATTTGAAGTTAGGTATATGTTTAAGTAATTTTGAATGGCTTTCATTCTATAAACTTGTTTGACTTCACTTGTATTTTTCTTTATCTCATGGCAGACAGAAGGAGACAGAGAGACCAAGAGACAGAACAACTTATCATGTTTGCCCACACCTTGTTTTGAAGAAGAATTTGCAAAGAGCTTTTAAAGA
Source organism: Empidonax traillii (assembly GCF_003031625.1). Taxonomy (NCBI): domain Eukaryota; kingdom Metazoa; phylum Chordata; class Aves; order Passeriformes; family Tyrannidae; genus Empidonax; species Empidonax traillii. Next base: position 228,439 of record NW_020955953.1, read on the forward strand.
TTAAGGTACCATTAAACTTCTATAAGTTCAAACACTGTGGGGGTTGTTGCAGTCTATTGTATCAATAGATTGTTTACAACCAGAGGTATTTTTGAAAAAAGACAATCAGGATGTCATTACAAAACATGAGATAACTTTAATACACCTTGGATGCTGTTTCAGTATAATATTACTCCTGTTTGTTTCTTGTAGCCATCTCGCTTTTCTATGTGGATATGGTAAAGTCAGTCACACACTAATTTAATCCATAAAGAGATTTCAACATAACACAAAGAATAATCCTACAGAAAGATCCACATTTCAGATCGGTATAGCTATGTTACCTTGGCATTTTGCCTAGTTTCTCAGCAATATAAGCAGCCCAGGAGAAATGCTGCTACACCATTACCGTCACTCAAATTACTCATTCTTAATTAGTGCCCAAATAACCCTTTAGGAACTTCAGAAATGTACTCCCAACATAAAGTAGCAATAACACACTAGATGTCTGTTTAATACCACCACGTTTTAATGACTGGTTCAAGGGTATGTAGGAAACCAATATGCTACACAGTCCCATTTGCTCTTTTACTTTGTGGAGTTGTTTCTCTGTTCTCAGCATCTGTTCTCAAAAATACTGAAACATTGTGGCTTTCACTCTATGGATGGTCACAGGTCTATCCATGTGCTGCATTTCACAGGTGCAACATTTGGTATGCAATAAAGGAAACCCTACCTGCAGCTTTGCCACAGCGTACTCATTAGGACAAGAGAGAAATACTCTTCTGATTTAGTATTAATGTTCACTGTGGGGGTTTTAAAGCAACACCCTTCGTATATTACCTACATGGGGTTGGGGAGGGGATAAGTCTGCATTTTTTGTTTCAAGGTACAGTTCAGCTCAGCCTAAACTGCATGAAGAACAGTTTTGAGGTATTCCTCACCTAGTGCATGTGCTAAATCAGTAAACTGCAATGATGGGATTTCAAGAAATGCAGGTCTGCAGCAGAGTCCCCAAATAAATGCTGAGGATTACACATACGTGTAAAGCTTTGATCACTGCAGTCAGGGGAGGCAGATGTGTTTTCAGACAAATGCAAACATTTCTAACCTACATTGAAAAAAATAAAGACAAAATAAATAAAATCAGGGTTCATTCTTGAAACAAGAGCCCTCAGGGAACTTATCACAACACTTCCAATCTTTTGTTCTTCTTCATAGCACAAAAATATAAAAGAAGAACAAATTATGTTCTTAAGCTAGTGAACCAACAAAATGGGAAGACATGAAGAAAGAGCATTGAAAAATTATTTTGGCAGCAAACTAACTCCTTCAGAGCTCTCCTTTGTGCTGCACTGAGTCTAGAGGGAAACCTCAATGATTTGTTGCGAGATTTCATTGTGTGTACACTAGCGTTTTATGCATATTTGGGAGGTCCCCAGGGGGGAGCTTTCTGCCAATTCAGAAAGCATTTCTAATTAATTAAAAAGCTTGTGTTTCTCTGTTCCTATTGAATTTTTTGAGGCATTTTCATGCTAAGGCTTCTTGAATGATATTTAAAAGCCATTAATCAGAGGAAACTTTGGTGAGGATTTTCAACATAAGACTTCCAAGTTTAAGCACTGCTGTCTCCTTTTAAACCTTGCCTCCCTTAAAATTAAGCTAGCTTAATTTTAAAAAATGCTGAGCATCAAGAAGTTTCAAATTAATTCCTAAGGACTGCCTTTCTAAAGTCCTTTCTAACCCTGCAACCTGATGTTCACAGTAGCAGATGCTGAGGAAAGTATGAGTGAAGCACAGTACAAGCATACAGGTATATATATTCTCCTGAGTACCCTCCAGGTAACCAGCAGCCACAGCACAAGGTGATTCAGGAAGCAAATTCCCACATATGACTGGAAAAGTGAAAATCCTGTTTTACTGAGTCTCAAAGAGATGAGAGAATGGAACATTTGTGGGGAAGACTGTATCAACCATGTCTTCATTTGCATCTCCTCTAACATCACATGTGCATCCTCTCTTTTTTTTCCAACTCTCTCAAAGATTTAGTTTCCCTTTATAAGCATTGCACCCCATCTTTTCTTCTCACTTACTTAACTGACTGATGAACACATCTTTTTTACTCACCTCCATGGCAATTCAGCCCTGCCTAACTATGAAACAGCATAAACAATGAAAGTCCCATCAAATTATGACAGTGAAAGTTACATTACATAAAATATCACCAATGATGTATAGTCCAGAGACCTAGCCATAAGCATGTTTTGACATAAATAATGAAACTACCTAAGCAGTAACTAATACTAAAACAATTCTTAATATATAAAATAATGGAGTACAGCCATGTCTGAGATAAAATGGTAACCAGTGCTGTTTGACAACATAAATACAATTATCTAGGAGGAAAGAATACTCCAAGCCAGAAGAATTATGAGACAGAACCAATGAACAAGGAGAGAGGATTCGTACTTCATGTTTCCACTCACATAACTTCACAAACAGTTTATGCTGCAGGAAAAATGTAATAAAAGAGGGATGCAGCAGGTTGTTTTTCAGTCTATGGTTTCATTAGGAACTTGTTTATCTTTCATATCCCTTCAACATCTCCTCCAAAATGGTCTGGTTATCTTCAATGGAAAAGAAGGCATAGAATGTTAAAACTAAAAATACTTGCAGCTTTCTGGAGTTGTTCCCTGACTACACACACTTTGATTTACTGGAATGAAAACATAAACTATAACAGGAATTATTTTATTATGAACAACAATGTGTGTCCAGAAGCCAGAACATGTTTGTAATTCCACTTCATGATTCAGAAACATTGTGGCTTGAAACAAATTCATAAATCTCATGGATATTTTTACAATGCTGCAAAATTTAAAATACAATTTTTAATTAAGGCTGATGAGTACTAAATCTGTATTAGTGAACATAAGGAAGGATTACTTCAGATATACCACTGACACATGTGTAAGGCCTAGCTCAGGAAGAGCCCACAGGATTAATTTCAATAAACTGTCTTCTCTCCTAACAAATTTGTTTTCTAAAAGAACATACCTAAATGAATACCACAAAAGATTTTTCAGCCATTGAAAAATAAGTCCAGTTTCAGAGTGGAGTATGATACAGTCATATCAAAACAGTAGTAAGAAGTTCAAACAAGCAAACCCTTTTTTGTTTCTCACACCAGCATCCATCCAAATGAGCACTGTATGCTCATTTCTGTCCTGAAGTTGTGAGGTCTCAGAATACCTTTTCATATCCTAGCCCAGATAAAAAATCATGGGGAATGTTTTCCCTTTTTTAAGAAACAAATTTGATCACTAGCCAGAGAGAGCTATGCTTGCCACTTGATCAGAAAGTCTGGGTGGCTGTTTTTATTATTTTAAACACCTGAACTGGTCTTCTCAGTTTAATTACATTTTCACAAAAGCATACTACAATGAAGATGCTGGAAGACCTCAGCTGATGCCCATAGTAAAAATTTCAGTTTAATTTTATTTTGTAGATTAAAGAATTTCATCTAACTGCTAACACAGCTCATTCAAAACCTAAAATTCCACTTATGAAAGTGACACCCTATTGTCTTGTTATAATTGCAGTAATATTTCATGCTTCCTGATGTCACTTTCATGAAACACCCTGTGTCCAAACATCATAATGTCTTTTTGAAGGGTCATGCAGTGATATGCATGCGAATTCATGGTTGCAGAGTTTCATATGAGATTAAATAGACTGAGGGTAGCTTGTTCCATAGCAAGATAGCAAGAATATTCACAACTAACACCATTTTTTATGAGACATCTGGATGGTACTTCAGAATAAAATGTACTTCATCCTGCAATATTTTGTTTACCTGGGAACCTATGAATTGCTAATATATACAATACAAACTTTAAAAGTGAATTTTTCTACAGAGAGCAACTGTTTTCAGAAACCAACCACTCCCACTGCACCTAACTTAGAGTTACATCTGACTATAGGAAACATCTTAGTACAGGGATCAAAGCTGGAGAGCTGGAATGTGTACTATTTTCACTTAAATTACAATCATTTAAATAGATCAGCCTTTGCAGAATAAAGTGACCAAAGTTCTACACATTTGTTTTGAATCAAAACCAAGACATGTCGCTAGAAATGTTTCACACAAATTTCTTAGTCTTTTTTTTTTTTTTGGCAAATGAAGTAGACTTGTTGAAATCAACCTTTTATCATTAGATGTTTTTCAAAAACTAGATGATTTAACAATTTTGTTTTTATTTAAAGATTCCACCACTAAAAGATTCTCCATTGCTCTATAGATAGGGACACACATGCATGACTCTTTTGTGACTTTTAAGCTAACACAAATCTGGCAACATAAAACAAGTAAGTGGTCTATGCTTCTAGTTCTGTATTATTCTATTTCAGCTTTATCTGAAGTTCAGAAGATTTCAGTCAGGATGGAAGACCGACTAGATTAGCTGGGGTTTTTGTCTATTCAATTAAACCTACTTATTCAGAAGTCTTAAAATGCATTGCAAAAGTAATTGCAACTTATACATAATGTAAGTCAGGCAGGTATTGGTCTCTCAATTAAAAATTAAGGAAGCTGAGAGGAAATATCTTAAGAGACTTTCTAAAGGTCATACGCAGTCAGAAACACCTTTCAGTAGATTTTCTCCCAAGCAGATAAAAATAGACAATAAACACACACATATATATGCATATATCTCCGCATGTTTTCAAAATACCTTACACGTGTATTTCTTTTATTTCCGGAATGAGTTCATGCTTGCAGCTGTAATGCTAAAAACAAATAATCAGTTTTCAGGCTGATGAACAAGCTGGGTTTGAATACTGAACTCATTAAGAACTCAGGAGTAGCATACAGACCACCCTACCAAAGCAGTCTGACACTAAAATTTGCAAGCTGGTGCATTGCATAGCATGATTCATATGTATTGATGCTGACTCAGGAAAAACAGTATGCCTAAAACACCACCTCCCGCACAGCTAATTAATCTTTAACTTGCCATCATTTATTTCTGACATTCAGCTTCGGAGGAAGGTACGATGAGAAGTTCATAAGTATTTTACTTGGCTTTTACAAGCAAGCAAATAACAAAGATAACTTCTTAAATGTAGGACATAGCAGAAGGTAGGGTTAATCATTGATTAATATAAAAGCACATTATTAAGAGACAAGGTATGATTGAGGTTATACATTACAATGATTAATGACTGTTTTCCAGAAAACATGCACTGTGTCTGTAAAATTATGTTCATCTAAGAATTAATTAAACTAAAAGCTTTAAGGAAACATAAAAGCACAATAGTCAGGAAATTGGGTTAGCCGTTTACTTAATTTACAAAAAATAACATTTGTATAATTGATTAGTCTGAGAGCAACTACAGAGCTGGCAAAGCCTTCAAACAAGAACCAACTTAAGAATGGCCCATTAGTAATTGCTTTGTATTCATCTTTTCAGCACACTTATTTGCAAAATAATAGTCAAAACTGCCATTCCATTTTTTGGTATATGAAGGAAATATTATGCATGTGCAAAAATGTGTGCTCTGAACACACCCCACTATCAGCCTGTGCTCTCTGTGACTGATGCTAAGAGAGAACTTCAACCACATCAACTAAACAGACTTGCATTCCAGCTTGCTGTATAGGCCGTAGGAAAAATACCCAACACCATGTTCTGCATCAAACTCCTCTTTATGTTTCAGAAATCATCTGTGTGTTTGCAATCTTCAGAGGTGCCATGTGAGGGATTTTGGTGGTGCTTCTTTCTTCTAGAAATTGCAGTCATGACCAGACGTCACCAGAATGAATGCTTGTGAGGAGCAACCCTGATAAATCATCTGCAACTGAATTTGCACCAGCACTTATCTTCTACACGTGGAATACCAGAAAAAAAATTTACCTGCAAGTCTGCAGAAAATACTTCATAGGCCACATCTGGCCTATGGTATCCCAGATACAAATTTACCCAGCAATACAAGGCTTGGAGCAACATGCGAGAAAGAACATTAAAGGGACTTCTGCCACACTTAGCACTATCTATGGACATGGCAGTGTAATGTTGTCACTTTGTGTAACCTGACCACAGCTGCACATCACCCTTTCTATCCCACTGAAGAGGAAAAAAGTAAGTTCTGACATGCTAAACAGTCTTTGAACAGCAGCTGTTAACCACACAACAAATTCAATCTCGACAATTAGCACCATCCGGCCACTAACCCTACTCTCTCCCCACACAACAGAGTATCTTCCATCCAGACTTTGTGAACCTGTTATCTTGATCCCTTTATCTTACATAATCCCTTACATTTTTAAAAATAAATGTGGAGCATCACTTCCCTGATATATACATAAGATTGGTATGCTATGAATCACTAAAATGGAAAGCAAAGCAAAGATAAACCATCCCTAGGTCTGTCTATATTCTCATAATAGACAGCCAAACTTACATCCAAGACAATGCTGTGAAGGCTAACAGGATCGTCAACAGGATTTTCCTTTGCAAAATCAGCACAGAATTATTGTCATATATTACTCTGGACGTAAGTAATTTATAATTGAGAGTGTTTTGCAACAGTGACTGCTGCTTAATAAGTGTTTATTTCCCCTTCGTGTGCCATAGAAAGAGCAAGATCACAAGATACAGTGAATAACTGAGAAAATAAAATAATATAATTCAAGATGAGTGTTGTTTATTTGAGATTGCTGCTATGACAGAGCACCAAGCAGAAAATCTGGACTATCTAAAGCACCAAAGGCAGGGTTGTTAATGTAGTATAGAGTATATAGTTTATGAATACTAAATCCTTTTATATCAGCAAATTTTGTAACAGAAAGTGACAGAGGACTTATATAAAAAGTGATGTGACCTCTGACCAGCAACATGAGAATATTACTATTTAAGAACTTGCTGAATCAGTTAAGTTCAGAGTTAGCTCTAAATACATGCTTTAATATCTTTCAGTACATGCTTAAATTTAAGGCTGCATATACAGAGTTTTTCCTCAGTCAGGAGTTAGTATGATTTATCAATAGTAAGTAGATGTAGGTAAAGAAAGGAAAAAAAAATATCTTGCAGGTGGAAGTTGAAGTGGATTGTCTTCCCTCCAGACAAATGAAGAACTCACAGAAAAATCAGTGACAAGATTTTTCAGATAAATAGAGATGTCTAATAGCTGCACTATAACACCTATGAACTTTTATCAACCCCATGAAGAATTGCAGGAAAAAAACCATTGGCAGAAACTGTAAAAGACTATTGCATATGCAGAGCACACCTTATAAGCATAAAGCAAGCTCTTCAGAAGGAAGAGCTTTCAAAGCTAAAGATGAAGTCTTTTACATTGTTTTTTTCTGTGTAGGTGCAGCAAGACATTATTCTAAAAAACCCCTGGCATTTAATGATGGTAAAATACAAATTCATAATACTTCAACAATTTTTCTAGCTGCTACTTAACCTTAACTGGAATTATAACTCTTCAGGGTCTGTAAACAAGGAGCAGTAAAACTCCCATACAGAGTCTGTATTAATAAATACATTGAGAACATTCCTACATCCTAGATGTATGACGCCTCCCGCATCCTTGTACAAAAGCCTGTATATATACCAATTCCTAAGCTTCCTAGTGAGCAGCTGCAGCACTGCCCTTCAGTTCCCAACCCAGATTAGAATCAGACTGGAAGAAGGGAGACCAAGCTACCTCTTCTTCAACACAGTTACCCAGACATCCACGAAAGAAGAAAACACAGAAAACCAGACCTTAGCTGAAAACAGCTTTTCATGTCATCACTTCACCAGTTCTATGTAGGACAATTATGTTCACAAAATGCAGGTAAAGGCTTTATATGAAACACCATTCTTAGTGCAAAATTGACTGATTTTAATACATGCTTATAAGAACATGAAATATAGGTGCTGGTGGCCATACCAGCTGCACAAGTAAGCAGTACAACAGAATCCATAGATCATTGCACTATCAATCTACTACAGTAGACAATCCTGAAGAGATCCGAACTATTTCACTAATTTTTCTCTAAATAAGGTAAATATTCTTACATTTAAACCCAAAGTTATATCTGTTTTCTATTGTTTATGCATTCACTTTCTACAAATAGTCCTATTTCAATATGAAAATACAGGCAAGAAGGAAAAGTTGGGAGATGAAATGCAGAGTTGACAAACACGAGGTAATGCATAATACAAAGTGATACGAACTACTGAGTCATCCTGCTTGAATTTAAATGCACTACATCAAACTTGGGAAAAAACCAAACAAACAAGGCTTCAGTGTAGGCAACTGAATTAGAAGAGTGTCAAGTTCAATGTCAGTGAAGACCATAAAGACTGGAAGTATGCAGTTAACAAAAACACCGTAAGTATGTTGGGGGTTTTTGCATGCATTCAGGTGGAACATTATTTCGATCAGTCTATCTGAGAATGAATTTTACAAGAAAGAAAAACATTCAGAGAGAAAAAAACCCTCCAAAATAAGTTTGTAGATAGGTAAACTATTTGAGAGGAAATAATAAGGAAATGCTACTAAGAAAAAAAATCAGCATTATATTCATAGTGGATATAAGAATAGAGGAGGGCTGGACTGTGATGGAATTCATTTTCATGGGGGCCCATGTGGTGCAAAGTTTTTGGATTTGTGGCTAAAACAGAGTGGGTAACTCCAAAGTTCTGGCTATTGCTGAGCAGTGCTTGCACCACTAAAGGTTTCCTCAGTTCCTGCCCCTGACAGCAAGCAGGCTGCGGGTGGGCAAGCATTTGGGAGGGAACACAGCTGAGACAGCTGGCTCAAGCTGGTTAAAAGAGACAATTCATGCCATCTATCATTACGTTCAGAAGTAAAAATTGGGGTTTTGTCTTCCAAAGTAGCTGTTGCTCAGAAACTCGCTGGGCATCAGTGTTTGCAGGAGGTGGCCAAAGCACCCCCAAAAGATTAACAATGTTACATGCATTTCTTCCTTCCACTATACTGACTATCAGTGTGGAACATTTATTACAGGCAAAAATATTTTTCTATTATTAAGACCAAAGTATTCATAAATATTCTGAAGAAAAACTTAACTTTAAATTTGAGATTATGTTCATCACGTAACAAGTTTTAGTTAGTTAGTGGCTGATCACTAGGGACAAACTGCCGCATGCAAAAATAAATACTAGGAAAATACTGACAGAAACAGTTTAAAATATATGTATGACATACAGTACATACATATACACACAATATAGAAATGTTTGTGTACACACAAAATGTGTTTTGGAAGACTAAGTTCTCAGATGCTGAGAATAATCAGGTCTATTGATATTACTATTTTTAATTCAAGAGAAGTAATAGTTTCTTATTAAAATTGAAAGGATACAGTAAATTTGGAAATAAGCCCTTAGACAAAATTTAAAAGTCATCTCATTCTTAACAGTAGGGTTGCTAGAAGTCAGACTGTCTGCAAATACTGCAAGCCTCAGCTAGAGAAAGTGTACCTTAAACTGGAAACTGCCATAAGAAATCAATTTGCTCATAGAGACGTGGTGACAATATGCTTGTTGCTTTTTTTTAAACACTGTTAGCATAAATATAACTTACTTATGAACTTATGAACTGACAATGAGCATACTTTTACTCTACAAAACAAACAACTTCTCTTTTTTACCTCCTGTTGCCCTTCACCAGCTTATTAATGTTACATATTACTTCTGAAGGTCAAAATCCCATGACTCACAGGCAAGTTTATTTCACCTTCCCTCTCCCTGTTTGCACAAATTGATATATCATGCAATGCTGCAAAGTTCTTACAGGTCAGATCTGAAGTAAGTTTGAGGGAAAAAAACCCAAAAACAAACCTATATTCACTTCAAAAGCCTTTGGAACATACTACAGTTTTGATTAGAAATTGGAAATGCGAGCTTCAAGATGCACTTGATTTTTCTCTCAGATGAACATTCAAATGATTTTGGTTTGATCAACAGATTAAATAGCCCATGAGAGTCACTGACAGATTAAATCCATAACTTTGCAGATATATCAGAAGATAATTTGAGCAGCATTATCATGCAAGAAGGAGCTGGGAAATATTTGTATAAATATACATTCAAGTGTCCAGGGGCTGAGAGATATATACATACACTTACAGATATATTTACACACATATGTGTGCATGAACACCATAAAAAAGTGTCATTTATTTTGTTTTTACGGTTGCATTGGTCAACATTGCCAATCATCCTGTAGGACTTGGTCCCCATCTTGCCATAATTACTTTTGTTTTTTACCTCTGCAATAGAGTTCAGATTTCCTCGATTTTACAGCTAAACATATCAAGGGAGTCTCCAATACTTATACTCATTACTTTAAGAACATAGGCACATCTTTGGCCCAGGACACTGCAGTCACTCAGATTCAGACTACATCTTCCCCACCATCCTTAGAACTGTTGTATGACTCCAGTTGTAAACAAAAAAACCCCACGTGATACTGTCATTAGGAACACAAGGTCAGAACCCACTGATGATGTCAACAATTATCCTTCAGCTTACTGTCCTAAATTTGAGACCCATATTTCCTCTTGTTTATCCTTTATTAAATATACCACTACAATATTCAAACTTTTTAACCTGATGAAAATTAGTTTCCTTATACTACTTTTCTCATACATTTTGTTATCAGATTCTGATTTACACAACCCATCACCTCACAATTTTTTGGTCATTTATTTTACAGTCTAATTCTTACTAGCATGTAGCTTCATGAGCAGTTAAAAACTGAAGTTACTGCTTTTCTAGATTATTTCCCACATTAGTCAATAACTTATCAAATAGTTCATTCACAATGGTCTCCAGAAGTGTTGGCTGTTCTTTCACATATGAAAGACACACGAATAATAAAAAATACATTCAGGATTTTTCAGAACAGTTTTCTCCACTGAAACTACAATTAGTCTCTATTAGGGCTGGTGGAAAGTTGAAAGATTCAGTAAAAATATCTGTTCTTCCTCCTTTTTGTTTGAATACAGGAATTTAGTTCACGGGACCAATGTAACATCATAAGGTGAGTAAACAGATCTTGTTCAGTACCTATTACTACAGGCATAAATATATGACTTGTATTGAAAAATTCTCATTGTGTGTACTTTTTTCGTTTTGCAACCAAATCATCAATGCAAAAAAACTTTAAAAAATTTAAAAATATAGTTCCTCTAAACCATACAGGCACTCCTAGAATTTTACCTTTTCCATAGCAGGGTTTTCCTAGGATATACCTTCTACACAAGACAACTCTAATTTAAGAACTTAATTTCATCAATCAACATTTTAAATTAGCAGTGGGCAAGATGGTAAGGGGAGAGGTAGTCTACCAAATAAGAGAACTGGTGCTAGAATAACTATGCAAAACCACATCCAAGTAGTGAAAACAAACTATCAAGGAAACTTAGACTGTTATCTCAGAACAAAAAAAAAAAAAGGAGGAAGGGGATTAATCTATCCATTGTTTTACAAACATGTGGCAGATGCTGTAACTCAACACAGACAATCACAGTCAACACATTTGACTCAGTAACAGAAAGGAAAATATGGCAAAGCCTGAAGATGCTGAATAATAGTCTGGATGATTCATGCATTGACATCTCATTCATTATTAATTAAAAAACAAAAAAAAAGAAATTCTGTAGCAGCACCAGTCTATAACACTCTCCTCTACAATTCAGTTCACTGGGGTTGAAGAGACATGCTGTGATCTGGCCAAGCTTTGGTTAATACTGCTGTACTGGTTCTGAACTGGCTGAGTTCACCACAAAGCTACCTTTTGCTTACAGCTGTGGGCAATTCCAAGATCAGTTCTACATCATGTACACTGAAACTCTTCCCACCTTGCTGCAAATCACTTGCTGACAGTTTGTGGTAACCTGTACAATATATATATTAGTTCTTTTATCATTAAAGTATCTATAATTAAGTCTTTCAAAAGAAATTATGAAGTCACACTTCTTTCATACTTAATTTCCTGTACTAGCAAATCTACCTAACATTACTACAACTTTTTCCATATCTTGTCAGATTTTTTTTTTTTAATCCATTTATTTGTTCATTTGGACTAATATACCTTTCAATATATTTAGTCAAAATGGATCTTAGAATATGAAAGAAACTCCTGGGGAAAAAAAAAAAAGACAAACCAAAGAAACCACAAAGAACCACCTCCTTCCATTCGAGATCAGTTGTTACATAATTCTTGGCAATTCTGAATAACACGTTCAGAGATATTAAAAGAAATATATTAAACACACCAGATATTACAGTTTATAGCTTTCATTCTGTATCTTATTTTCCATCACTCTTTTGAAATATAAGAAAAATATATGCTTCTATTATTGTACAGATAAGAAACTCAAGTTAGATATGGTTTACAAACAAGACTTTCTCATCAGAAGTTTTGTGAGAGAAAGTGAAGAACTTAAAACTACTGAATTATAGCTGCTTAACCGTAAAACTATTCATCTCTCTGCTTTTGTTCTGAAGAGTCAATCTAAATGCTGCATTTGTCTATGCATTTTTGTGTGCCAGAATCTACTAAACAAATTCTATCAGGTTTCCGTAGATGAAAGAGATTGAGATGAAACAGCTTCTCACACACAATCTGGTCTCTTTGATTACATTTACAGGCCCTCCAGTCATTCCAGAACCCCACCAGTCTTTTACTACAGCTTTCAAGCTGTGACAATTTAGATAAGTGAAACATTAAATAGCTCATTATAAGTCCACTTCTGCACCCCAGGAATTGATGGCAGCATTGCCATAGACTTCAGTGGGAGCTGGATTATAGTTCAAAACACATCATGTACACATTCATCAGAAACATTTTAAAATTCAGAGACTTTCAAAACTTCTTCAAATCAGTTATAGAGAACCAGTCTTATTTAAATCAGGAAGAGGTGGCAGGAGAGTTTTGTAGAATACTACAAAAAGCTATTCAAATGCAGTTTTTCTTGTTCTGCCATATTCACCCAAATCTCTTCCTAGGACTTATGTGACAACCAATTGTCAGGAAGTGAAGAGTCATGTCCAACAAACGTAAACATAATAGAATGGGGACAAACAACTTACAAAATTGTCTTCTGAGACAGGCAAAATATTTATCTGCTAGAAACTGATCTACTTTGAAGCAGTTACCAGAACGCTTATAATTTAAGGTTCCAGTTTAAAAGAAATCACACAGGTAATTTAGTTTACAACATAGTCCTGAGTAGTCAGAATGAGACATATTCCTTCTCTCTTACATAAGACCAAAGAGGCAAAGTGTAATCAGCCTCACAAATTCTGTATATTTTAGACTGTTTCTGTTGTCCCAGCAACCAGAAACTGCTAAGAAATCTCCCTGTGAAAAATAATTAAATAGCAGTAATACTAAATATCTATAAAATTATTCAGAGATGAGATTACCTTTTATCTTAATTCACTGCCTATGACAAACATAAACATATCAATCTAGCCACTCAGCATCACATCTCTTAGGTAGAGCCGGAAAATCCAAAGATGCAGTAATCTTTCCACAACTCTTGCTGACAATATATTTTGAGATTCATTACCACTGAAAAATCCCCTTAAAAAGGTATTAATAAATACCATACCAGTGTAATGGCAATATAGTTCCTTTCCTCAGAGTTCCCATATGGCATGGAGCAGTATAGGTGTGATACAAGGCAGCAGAAAATTCTTCAGTGACCCAGAGAAAGAGGAAAGCTGATGTCCCTCTTGCTTGAAAATCCCATCCTGAACAGAAAGGAGAAAGGTACTCATGAAGTTCCCCTCAGATAATTAGAGGAACAAGGTTTAGAAGTCCAATTTTTAAATTTTTTTTCCCCTAAAAATGCAGCAGTGAAGTCATGGACATTAAAAATGCATGCTTTCCTTTTTTTCATATGGAGAAGTGTGTGTTTTAAAATTCTTCCCTTTGTTGCATTAAGAGACTGTCAACAGTGGAAGAGGTCACTGTCTCCTAGATGATTGTCTCTTACCCTTTTTTACTGTAATTAAGTAATCTTTTATTCAAAACTATTCAAAAGTAGTTTTATTCAAAACTACTTTTTGCACATGCTACAGGGTCAGGTCAAAGGTCAGGATTTAGTATTTTGGGACTATACATTTATTTTCTTTTTAATTGCTCATTTGTTCATTTTTTGTGTCCACAGAGTTTCTTCCCTTTTCCAGATAAGACATTCAGAAGGGTAGTTTACTATGTTCAACAGATTGTCTCCATTTAACAATCCACTGGTGATATTTAGAGCTCAGTTACCATATCATCTTAGAGGTACAATTCTTTCTAGATAACAAAAAGGAGTTAACTCAAAATAACATGCCTGGAGTGATGGAAATTGCAGCCATGCCTTAACATCAGTTTAAGGAATAGTACAATATTTTTAAGAAACTGCATATCAGCTGAGGTCTTAATACCTTTGGTTTTGCTTCTTAGGAATATTCTATTCTAGAGCTCATTTGTTCAAACACACATGATGGCAAGTTCTTGTAGCAATACATGCCAGTGATCAAATGGTCAATTTAAATGCTGGTTTGCTTTTAAAATGTATAGCCTTAATGAATCAAACACCAGCTATTTCTTTACAATTATATTTTAGTAAGCCCCATATTAATAATGCAGCACTCCATTCACTATACAGAGTTGATCTTATGTGGATCATATGGAATAGCACAGCAAACTCACGTACATTGTTGGCATCAGCAGCCATTTAACCAGCATCATCTGAATCCCACACTGCAGTTGTACAGAAACAGTACCAGTTGCCCCACAGATTTTTGGAAATGACATCCAGAATATCTTCTCAGATAGCACTGTACTTTCCCGTGTCACCTTGACTGAGGAAAATTCCTGCAAAAGGAATTAAGGTTGGACAATGGTGACTCTAATTCCAGGTTTTTTCTTTGTATTTAAGGATCATATTAGTCTATACTTCAAGTTTTTTAATTCAACTGTGCTTTGGTCTAGAAAAGGAAGTACACTAAAATAAAAGTACATAGTGCACTTAAAATTCTGATTAGTAGCTTGCAAAATATTTAATTTCTTGAATGAAATAGGACAAAGGAACTCAGATAAATAGTACCTCCCTCATGTCAAACCTTTAAGACCATGGGTAGTCAGCATTTGATTCTGTTTCCATCTACTGCTCATGACCATAAGCTGTGGTGTTGATAAGAACCACTCTCATGTAATTCCAGACACCAGAACAGAAGTAGATATTAATACATGGATGGACAAAATTAACACTCAAAGATTATTTTAAAGGCAATTTGAGTTCTGAGAATCGGAAAAAAATTAACAGGTATGTTCACAAATTAAGTTGATCATATTTTAAATATAGCAGTCTTCCACTAAACTCTTTTTTTTTTTTTCAGATTTTCATTTAACTATTCATGGTATCATTCTATAATAAGTTTGTTCATGAAAGCTTTGTGCATAACAACATTTTCAGGGGTCAGAGTGTGGAAGGGAATTAAACCCACGCTCAGGTGTCTGCACTTACGGTAAACAGAAGGGTTTAACTTTATATAAAGAATTTTCTATTTTACACAAACAGCCTCCAATATGTTCTCTTTTTCAGAAAATTATTAAGCACATATTGCATTAGATCTGAGATCTAAGCAATGTTCTCAGTGACAGAAAGGCTAATATTTTCCTCAAGCGAAAAGAAACTCAGCTTTCAAAACAAAAATTACTACTTCTTCTCAGCCAAAACAGCTCTAAAATACCAAACCATGTGATATTTCTTTGAAATTCTAATTCAAATTATCTTCAGAATACAGCTCCTTGAAAAAAAAGTTTAACAAAATCAGGGAGTAGTTGTGAAATTCTGAAATTTGTTTCTCATCTCTTGCTTCATATGGGGCTAAGTGCTAAGGTTACAGGCCAAGCAGCATTTGATTAGACTTGCTGTGGATATTCTAGGATGTTAACAATAGTTAGAAGTAGAGATTATTACTCCTTTCCAATTTCATATCTTGAAAGCGATAATGGGGCATTCTTTGAAATTAACATTGAGAAAATAACTAAATTAGCCATCAAATGAAAATATACAGGAAAATTGACTTTAGGCATTGGACAAAAGATACCACCATCCTCAACAGTAACCTAGCAACAAATATAATTTGCCCTTTTTTCACAGTTTTAAAACTGTAAACTAAACCCTCACACGCAGCACTTTCTAGTAGCAATACATGGCCACACTTGACATTCCTATGGTATTTCAGCATGTCAGGGCACTGAAATTCTCAGAAATGCCTTTGTGTATCTGTTTTCACCATATAATATTATGGCTCTATAGTGACTAGCCATTATTTCAAGACTACAGGGCTTCATGCTGCAGTATAACCAAGGGCCAAATCTAGACTTAGGGACAGCGGAAGGTGGTGAAGTAAATGTGCAAAAGATCTTAAAAGATTGCTTTTAAGTCATTCTGTAAAGATTGTCTCTTTATACTCTTACACTTTGGTTTACAAGAAGAGGTACTTTTAAAAAGTAAAAGTAGTTCGTGATAGTAAACCACAGAATCATTAAGGTGGAAAAGACCCTTAAGATCATTGAGTTCAACCACTAATCTACCATTTCCAGGTCCACTGCTAAACCACATCCCTAAGCACCACATCCACAAGTTTATCGAGTGCTTCCAGAGGTGGTGATTCAACCAGTTCCCTGAACAGCCTATTCCAATACTTGATGATCCTTTCAGTGAAGAATTTTTTCCTAACATCCAATCTAAATCTCCTGTAGAGCAACTTGAGCCCATTTCCTCTTGCCCATTCACTTGTTACCTTGGACAAGTGACCAACTCCCACCTGGCTACAACCTCCTTTCAGATAGTCGTAGGGAGTGGTAAGATCCCCTCCTGAGCTTCCTTTTCTCCAGACTAAACCTCAGCTGCCTCAGCTGCTCCTCATAAGACCTGTGCTCCAGACCCTTCATGGGCTTCGTTGCCCTACCCTGGACATGAAATGCGAATCTTTTAACAGCTCTGGCCTCTCTGCTTACAGATGCCCTCAAAAAAGAGCACTGGACCAACCCTATCCTAAAACCACCCAGGCAGTTTTTTTAACCTACGTGCTAAATTCACTCTTGAATATTAATACTGAATTTGTCATGCCTTTACCTCTAGTCACACAGGTTAAATCATATAAAATGTTAACTCATAAGATGCAAAATAAATCTCGAAATAAACTACTTTCTGTAATAACATTTCAACTGTGATACTGCAGGCAGCATAAGCCTCACTGTAGCTCTACAATTTGGCTTTCTATTTGAATTTAAAGAAATTCAGCAGAGGGAATTCAACTGATTTGATGCACACTAAGAAGTCCTGGGACAATCTACGAAATTTATGACTATGAACTTTACTCTCCAGAGACTGTCAATCTTCCTTAAAAATTCCCAGGAGACTAAAAGATGCAAACGTAATTGTTTCCATTAGGTTTGTCAGAACAGATTTGCATTAACTCGCATTTCTCTTTGTTACTGCAAACTGTGAAAGCAGGCTCTATGAGTACCCAGGGATTTTTATTAGTCATTTTCCCTGAATGAACTTGGTTCTGTCCAAAAGTGCCAATCAGCAGCACTGCAACTCCTGCATTCTCTTGCAGGCTTCTTTTAAGTCCTTTCACTCCACTGCTGGATTTTCATAGATGTTGCTTTCTCTCATTGTCTGTCTTTATGGGAATGTGATCACAGATAGATTCTAGAAAAAAACAAAGCAACTCTTACAGAAAAAGACTCTGTACCTCTGTTTTATTCACCACAGTTCTTTTATCTGCCAAGACATTTTTTACTATATATGAGAGAGGCCTTAACTCCAGACACCCTTCATTGTACTCTAATGCTACCGTACTGCCTATGTAAGGAACTTATTTGTCACTGTTTAAGGGGAAAGGGTGTTGGGAGGCAATATCATGTCATTGCCAAACATGAAACAAAAGCCACTGAAAACTTAGGAAAAGTGTGATAAATGAACAGTCCTCACTTTCAATAGCTTATTTTCAACCCCGCTTAAGACAAAGAAACTGATCTTGGCCTTGATGATCTCGGAGGTCTCTTCCAACCCAGTTAATTCTATGATCTGAATACTTCTTTTCATTTGGCTTGAAACTGTAAGAAAATGGTCAATATTAGAGACTCTGGTGAGACATTGTGGTCTTTCTGTTTAAAGAAAACAGAGTATTATATTTTTAATGTTTTCTGAAATATTTGAAAGGTATTTAAAGGTTTTATTCGATTTTTTTGGTGATGGAAATATTCAGAGATAAGCCTCAAATGTTATTTTTAAGTCTTGTCAGGCATTTTGGCTACTCTTGTAAAAGAAATACACATTATTTTAGAGCCCAGAGTTTTAGTGGCCACATCTCTACCCCAGTGCTTGAGCCCGTAGCCTGAATATAGCCCAGCTGCATTCCAGGATACATCCGAACACGTACTTTAGTTTCCCACAGCAGAAAATCCATGTGAAAGAGCACCAAGTTTGTGTGCAGTCCTCCCCCTCCAAGTTCATCAGGGAATGAGGACTGAGCATTACTGTGCCAACTGTACCTGTACTTAAGTGTAGACACAGCCATTTTCCTCAAACTGCCTAAAGTAAAGGCAGAAATACCAACACTGTGCCACAAACTACATTTCAAACAGTTCAAAACTCAATCAGCAACTTAAAACATAAGTTGAAGAATGACTATGACATAGTACAGGTTTAAGCTTCTGGCTCAATTTTAGGCAAAATTTCCATGTTAATTACATTAGAGAATGCACATTTTGGAAAAAACTGCAGAAGACATCTGGCCTTGAAATGCTGAATTTGTTTTGCTTATATAGTTTAAAGCCTGGTTTTGAAGTTAATTTAGTTCAACCAACACTTTTGGTAAACAAGTGACACAGCATCTTGTTTCTCATAGATTTTTGGGCAGCATACGTCACTGGAAGGATGAAAGTATAATGCTAAGTATTATACCTTCTAAAACAAATTCTTTTTGGACAGTAAAAATGACAAATCATAGGAACGGACAAAAAAAAACAAAAACAACAAAAAACCCACCAACTTCAGGTTTACTTATTTTTGTGTGTGCATGCACAGAGACACATACAAAAGACTGAATCAGTTTAGGGGCAAGCATTGTGATACTTTGCTACATTCAAATGTCAGTTTACCGCTTTTCAAGGTTAAAGATTTCTCAGACATAATTTTCAAATCATTTTTAAGGACTTGAGAATTTTGCACAGCCCTGATTGTTTTTGAAGTACTCTACGTATTAAAGCTGCAGTTAACTCTAAAGTGTGTAAGTGCCAGAAAAACAAAACATTCAGTTCAACATTCAATTGGAATGATTATCAAATTTTCACAACACAACTCAGAGGCTGACTGAGCTGTCAGAGCCATTTTAAGGTGATGCAAGTTCACTAATCTACTCTAAAGTCAGTGGAAGCTGGGGCAGGCACCTTGGGCTAGAAAAGATGAGGCACTGGCTGCAGGAATGCCATATCACTGTTCTGGAATCATCACATTACAACAAATATATGAAGACAAAACAATTACTGAAGAAGTTTTGATTTTCCCACCACCATCAAATATGATAATTAATCTTTTTTGACTACATCTAATAGAGCATATGCCATTTGGCATACTGCTGTAAATGGCAATGAGCCATGTCTGTAGAGATTTATTCTTTCCAAAGTCTCCAAAATACACTCGAAGCTTGACAGAGAAGATGACAATGATAATAAACCATTTATCAAATTGAAATGCAGTCACCTCTGGGGTGAGCAGCAGTATTAATATTTTCTCCTGTGAATTCTCCATTGTACCCCTTAGAGATTAGCATTATCTGATTGGACCTCAGCTATAAAACTGCTTGAAGATCCCTTCCAACAGCTGGAAGAATTTCTTCTGATTTATAGTGGCTGAAAACAAAGGTATAAATGCTGCTCTGAATCTGAGTGTCTGCATTGGAAATAATAGAGATTTTCAGTGTAGCAAGATAATACACCAGGAATGTAACTTTGTGTCTGGAAGGCAAGGTACTATCTCTCAATTACAATGCTAACACTGAGAAAGCTGCTGACCAGTCTCATCTGATCTCGTGAAAGCCTTTTTTAACCTTGTTAAATGAACTTCTAAATTAAATTGTCTCCACTTCAAAATGAGATAATGATCTCTTGCCTTACAGACTCTACCCAGGCTTTGCTTTGCTGCTATTTTTTATTATTATTATTATTTTAGAATAAAATCATGCCCATTGCATGTAGTTTTTTTAAACCTGCTTGTGAAGTTTAAAGAAGTAATGGAGGGAATTGGGGAAAAATATTTAATTGCTCGATTTCTTAATATTAAAAAAAAAAATCTATACCTTCTAGGAGTACACAGCATAAAGCAATACTTCAAACATATTAATTAAGAAAGATATATCTCACCTCACACAAGGCCTGATAGCCAAAGGGACTTTACATTATATATATATATAAAAGTAGAGTAAATCTTGATAATAGTTGTTTTTACTTCCCAAAAAAAAAATCTTATCTTTTTGAACCACTGTTATCAGAGGTGTGTCATCCTCTCCTTGTTTACTCCATTTCTTAGTACATTGGAATGTTGATACCACATGTTGTACTGTTAAAGAAATGTACATTTGTAAGAGCAATAGATGGTTCATCAATTCCTGAAAATCCAAACTGACTGTTCCCTTTTAAACCAAGGAAGCTAGTATGATAACTAGTCACTGTTTATTCTAAATAATATTTCAACAGGAAGAAATATTATTTATTCTATTGTTATTCTGTTAGTTTAGTAACAGAATTTTAAAGTAATTCAATAATATTTGTCTAGATATAAGACCTAAATGCAGTAGAACACATCAGCAAGCAAAATTTCACTGAAACATTTGTGCACTTTGCTCATTGTAACTCATGACCACTCACCCCTACTATGACACTCAAACATGGGAGAACAAACAAATGCAGGAGAACATCATCATTTTTCCCCATTAGACATCACTTGTCACATCCCTTTTACCCCAAGAGTTCCATTAATAACTCAAGTTTTAAAGTAATTCAACTGTAAGATTGAAAACTAGACAGTCTTTTTTTACTGCCTTACTACTTTGAGCCAGCCTGTTGAAAAGCCAAATTACTAGCATAATGCAATGAAACCATTTAACAGACGTGCCTGCAAGGCACAATGAGGGTTAGTGCTAAATGGTGTACAGAACGGCTGAAGTGCCACACTCCTTCCCACAAAGGGCACAAGTCTTCACTTCCTTTTATTCCACTAAAAAAATTTTGCTGAGTTACTTATATAACACGCAATTAATTATGC
This sequence comes from Empidonax traillii, assembly GCF_003031625.1. Lineage (NCBI taxonomy): Eukaryota > Metazoa > Chordata > Aves > Passeriformes > Tyrannidae > Empidonax > Empidonax traillii. The sequence continues at coordinate 249,785 of NW_020955953.1, forward strand.
TGTTATGCTCCAAACACTGATATTTTGCACATTTTAATGCTTTGTAAGTATTGTAATTTTCTGCAAATTAATATATCAATACAAGCAGGATACACTGCACATACTGACGCATCCCTTTATATCAAGTAACAAGTGAAATAAAAAAAAAAAACCTATGAAATAAAAAAAAAAGCTATTTCTTGCTTGAAACTACATAACTGCCAAGTTAAGGTCCAGATTTTATCTGGGTCAGATTCATTTGATCTAAAAATAAAATTCTGTTTCCTGAAAGTATTCCAACTAGTTCAGGCATTCCCTTAAGCCCATAAAATAGGAATAATATCAGCACCTGAGATATTTAAAATATGAACATAGAAATGGACCACTGAAAGGATTCAGGTTGCTTGGGTTCGGGTTATAAATTCTACAAATGTAATGATAACTGCTTACTTTACTACAACATTACTGTAGTGGATATCTCTCCTTGGAAATAGGCTCAGCTTTCATTCAGCTTTATTGGGAACATTAATGCTGTAATTTCTTACACTTTGCAGTTTTGAAGGATGACAGAAATGAAATACGGAGACAATTTTAGTTACTACAAGAATACCAGTTTTCTTTTATGGGCATTTTAAAATTTCCAGTCTAATATATCCAGAAATTTCTTCACAACTCTATTTATACTGCCAATGTTAACCACTTGCTTATTGGTGATTGCTTTTTTTGTGCAACCTTTATGTTTTCCCTACTCTGGTGAAGAAGGTTACCTACTAAAGTCTCAGTTTGCCTCTGCTCCACATAAGCTTCAAATTTCCCACTTCATTCCATTCTATTCTTGTCCATTCCAACATTGGGAATCACTCTACAACACAGGAAGAGCTTTTTGGTGGTGAGAGCATGCCTCAGACACTGAGAGTGGATGCCCTCCCTCTCCACCAGCATCTTCTCTTCCCTGGAGTGGCTTCCCTCCTACTTCTCCATTTGTGAAAGGGTAAAACAGGTGGGAAATGCTACTGAGGAAAAGGTAAAATGTAGATGTAGTAACTGGAAAGTGCTCAGATAACCCAGCCAACTAAAACCTATCAGTCAGAAGTCAGCTACACCCTAATACCCTGCCTGAAGGAGTGTATGATCCCACTTCTCCCAGAAATGTTGCCTGCAAAGGTCCAGGCTTCTCCCAAAGTCTTGTCTCACATGCTTTTCAACTGTGTAATTTGCACAGGTGATAGATGATAAAATGCCAGTTGTGTAGGAAGTCATACTGGCAACAAGCTCTATTTTATGAAATAAATAAACATCAAGGGCTTCCAACCTTTTTATCTTAAATCATTACCTGAAGCAACAGCATTTGATCAAAGCAGAAGAACAGGTGGATTTGAGCTGATGGAAACAAAATTAAAAAATTACAAAGCCCACTCATACTGTAGCCCATCAGTGTTCACAGAAATAACTATGACTATCAAATATTTTTCCTGCTTCAGGCTTCTTCTGGCAAGCCACAATAATAACAGCTGCTCAAACCAGAAAGGGAAAAAAAAAAAA
>NW_020955953.1:251727-253200 GCF_003031625.1 Empidonax traillii
ATCAAAGCAGAAGAACAGGTGGATTTGAGCTGATGGAAACAAAATTAAAAAATTACAAAGCCCACTCATACTGTAGCCCATCAGTGTTCACAGAAATAACTATGACTATCAAATATTTTTCCTGCTTCAGGCTTCTTCTGGCAAGCCACAATAATAACAGCTGCTCAAACCAGAAAGGGAAAAAAAAAAAAGCACAGCTAGACATATCATTACTATGGTGATTCCATTTAACTTTAATGGATCCAGGACTGTACATGAAACAGTTTATGGCACTAATTCAATACAAAAATAGATTTAAGAGCTTGTCTTTCCATCTCTTTCAAGGAAACAATAATTTTCAAGTTACATGATCTTCCTTTGTTATAATGAGGAAGGAAGTATACATAGATTCTTTACCATATGAGACAAGAAAACTCAGTTACAGAACTCAATAAAATCTTTTGCACACTTAGCTACTATTTCTCTGAGTAGGATCCCATTTTTTCCCTACTAGTAAGGAGCTGCACTTTTTGTGATGAAAAAAGCATCCTTGATAAAGGTCGTTCTCTGTATATTGTCTATAATTTCCTTTCTAAATTTCCGCAGTGCTTTAATCTTACCACACTAGGCAGGAAATAATTCAGTGACACATACCACAGACACCCCAAGAAGAAAGATAAACATTTGAAGGCCTGCTATGTCAATACCTTTTACATCAAAAAATGACCAGTTCTCCTGTTCTACTTCCACACATTTTGTTGCTTTCCATAATTTACTTCTCAGGTTATTCATTATCAGCTTTCCTTGGTGTTCTTTTGATGTGATACCACAGTTTGTACTTTAGCTTCTCACTAGCTCCTTTTAAAAACACAGGTGATAACCACTAGAAACATCACCACCCCAACTGCCTTCCCCCTCTTCTCGCTAGAGTTATTTCCATTTTAATAGCACTTTTACAAAGTGATAAGTAGTAGTTAAAGTTTAGATGTGTTTTTACATAACTTCAAGGTGGAGAGGAGGGAAAAAAAGAAGAGAAGATCTGCTCAGCCACCAACAATCTGCTGAAATCAATTTGGCAGAAATACACACCTCTTTCTGAAGGAACCTGAACCAAAAATCATCTATGCATGTGCCAAACACAAATCTGGTTTTTTTCCTCCTCTGGAAGGTATGAAAAGCTTTCAGTGCAAGCATTACAAGAAGTAAAGAGAGTAAATCAGTTAAGCACAGGGTCTAGAGGTCTTTCTGAACAGAGACTCACTAATTTTAGTGTCAAAGCTGATCAAAGAGAAAAGCCAAGCAGGGACAAGACAGCACAAGCCTCCCTTGCTTGAACTGAACACAGAGACGCCAATGCCCACTCTTTGCTCTAGCTAAATGGAAGCTCCTCTACCCTGCTCTCATGTGAGACCCCACCAGGAGTGCTGCATCCAGCTTTAGGAACCCCAGTACAGGAACGACATCAACCTATTGAAGCCTCTCCTATGAGGAAAG
>NW_020955953.1:253798-297755 GCF_003031625.1 Empidonax traillii
ACAAGCCTCCCTTGCTTGAACTGAACACAGAGACGCCAATGCCCACTCTTTGCTCTAGCTAAATGGAAGCTCCTCTACCCTGCTCTCATGTGAGACCCCACCAGGAGTGCTGCATCCAGCTTTAGGAACCCCAGTACAGGAACGACATCAACCTATTGAAGCCTCTCCTATGAGGAAAGGCTGAGAGAATTGGGATTTTTCAGTCTGGAGAAGAGAAAGCTTTGTGGTGACCCAATTGCAGCCTTCCAGTATCTAAAGGGAACCTACAAGAAAGATGGAGAAGGACTTTTACAAGGGTATGTAGTGACAGGACAAGGGGGAGTGGCTTTAAACTGAAGGAGGGTAGATTTAGATTAGATATTAGGAAGAAATTCTTTAATGTGAGAGTGATGAGGCACTGGATACCCTGTTCCTGGAAGTGCTCAAGGCCAGGTTGGATGGGGCTCTGAGTAACCTGGTCTAGTGGAAGGTGTCCCTTTCTACAGAGGGCATGTTGATACTAGATGATCTTTAAGGTTCCTTCCAGCCTGAGCCATTCTACGACTCTGTGAATAGGCACTGCCTTCTTTATTGTTTCTCCAGTTACTAGTGCCCAGTCTAAAAAGCTGGGAATAGAAACTCCAGTACCCACTGTGTCATTTATTTAATAACATATTGTTGTGTTGACTAACAGGATTTAAGAAATGGTGGGAGAGCAAAAGGGGGTGGTGGAGTGGATTAAAAGGGGTTGGGGTTTGTTAGTTTTAATGGAGTGAAAGTTTTCTTCAGCAATAGAAAGAAAGCATAGTCACATTAACATTATCTTTTTAATCACTTGGTTCAGCTGCTGTGAGATAGCCTTCCTTGTTTAACAGTGAGAAGTGCAAGGTTGGCAGCACATTTAAGCATTTTGAATAGGGCTCTTGAACGCGCAAAAAGCTTCCACTTTATGAACATTTGAGTACTCTTATCAGGTAACTTTAATTATTGTTTTATTTTCTATCCTTCCTTCTCTTTTTCACTTATGCCCTCTGCTTAGGGCCTCCATCAATGAAGTTTTGGCAGTTTCATTCTGTTTCCCTGCTCAATAGAATTGTGCTGTTATCTTAATTCTGACTTCTTAATTCACTAACTCATTGTCTTTTACCCTTCATTGTCTTTCTTTTTTTTTCAAGGCCATTAAGATTAGATTTAATTTCTGTTGATTTCCTGCGTTTGTTTGATCTTTAGAATTTATCAGCTCCAATCATTTTTTTCCTCAGTATTTCTCCAACCCCATATTGCCATACACCTGTTCATCTTCTACCTAAACAATTTCAGACAATGATAACATTATATATATATATATTTTTTTTTACAGGCTTGTTATGTGCTCATCTTATTCCTTTGAAATGTTGACTAATGGTTGCTCCTTCTTCAATTTCCACTCTTTTTAAGACAGTTGAACTTTTGCAGCAGGGTAAGTCTGAGTGTTTTAAACCAGTCTTCAGCAGTTCCAAATTGTGTATACATTATCTGAGAATTGCCTGCATGGTCTGGTGCTGATTTTTCTTTTTTTTCTTTCTTTTTTTTTTTTCCTTCTCTATTATGTGGACAAATATATAATAACGTTTCATAAATGAAATTTTCTCCAACATACTTCCCCACTAGCTGTACAACCCGCTCTGGCTCTTTTATTTTGGGGCAGTTGAAATCAAATTATGTCCTGAAGGTATTTTTCTGTATCTTCTGTAAAGCTTTTCCTATTACTGTGGCAGCACCAAAATGCCACAGCTTCATTATGCCAATACCTTACAGACAAAATAAGAGACAATCCTGGGCCAGTTAACTTATTCTCCAGATAGACAAGAAGAGCACAAAGAAAGGTATGGACTCTGCTTGGTAAAAAGACCCAGTCGTATCCAACAAGTGATAAAACTTGCTTAGTCCAGGGACATTTTTAGATGGGGTAGGAACTGCCTGAAAGATGGCAAGGCAAAGAATGGCAAAGGAAATGCTCAGCAGTTCATTTGGTGCAGAGTGTGGATCGGCATATTGGTCAGAATGGAAACTGCAGAAAGAAAGCTTGAGCAATTTTGCACTGGCTCATAAGCAGGAGAAGATCAGAGTGGAAAAAAAACAGTTGTGTGAGAATCTTTTGTTGTCATAAGGGAACTCCCACTTCTCAGTTGAAGGTACAGTGATAAATAACAGCTGGATATCATGTCTGCCTCTTTAGATCACACTGAAAGCAGGAAGAATGAAGTAGGAAAAATCAGATGATGTTTTGGCTTTGCATCCAACACTGGCCTCTGTCAGAGGCAGAGTATCAGTTTAGGTGGATCTCTGGATTTTACTTTCCTGTCTCATGAAGAAAGTGGTTCAGAAGACATATCTCATCAATATCTAATTTTCTTGTTCTTCCTTCTTTCTCCCCTCCTTACTAAATCAAGAAATAGCATGGCAGGGAGCAAACTGTATTTGAGATTCCTCAAAAAATAAATTTGACAAGAGAGCTTCTTTGAAAATGTAAGCTGATAAGAGAATTCTTCTGAAAGATTTACCCCAGATAAGAGAAACCTTCTAGTAAAATACAAATCTGACAGACAACAACTTAAATAGGTTAAAAAGTAGTTTATCATTATCTACCAGTGAGATTATGTTTATTTTCTCCTACCACTATGTCTTCAAAGGATGAAATGAAACCACCATGGGATATTTTGCTTTGAATATGTTGCTTTCTGTCACTGATATTTAAAACCATGTTCAGAAATTAAAGACAATTTATGATTTTCCTTACAGAAAGAGATAACCTTCTTTCAGTAACTCAGAAATCGTTTTGAAATCCGAGCTTACATCTTAGAGCTAACATTTACCATGTGCTAAGTAAATAAGGTCATACTAAGCTAAAGAACTTTGCTTGTTCTTTGAAGCATTAAAGTCAGTGGTACATATTAGGATGACTAAAACATCTTCCACACTAAAACATCTTTTCACACTAAAAAATCCTTCACATTAAACTGGAAGTTTGTATTTAACATATGGTTTATGTAGAGAAGAGATTGTTTACCAGGACAACTGCAAAAAAAATCAAGTGTCTTTAAAGATAAAAAAGTTCTTTTCTCAAAGTAATATCCTGTAGGTGTCCCTACATACATATACCAATGTATCTATCTGGTAAATTATGGAAGCAGTCCAATGATGATGGAGACAGGATGTCAGGTCCAGCAAATCACTGTTTTGATCCACAGTGGCAAAGATTTTCCTCTCCTATACCTAAACTACTTCAAAATTACATTCTGCCTTCATGACCTTTCTTGTTCAAACCTATAAGCTAAATTTTTCCTAGTGTTTTGGTGACAAGTGTTTTTCAAGGGCTCTGAAATGACTATTAAAGTTTTCTGGGAGTAAAATTATTGTAACTTGATTTAGAAAATTTTTATACTATTTCCAGTTTTTAGAAGGAATATACAACATTAAATGCCATCTTTAAATTTTTGCAGTCCTGGTGGGAGATATAATAATGAAAAACATGAGTTCAGTGATTGCAACAGCATTTTTTTCTTAAAAATAAAATTAAAAAAATCAAGCAGTTACTAATTTTTCCCTTAAGTTCATCTATCCAACTCTAACATGTACATACTTCCTACCTGCAGGATTTGCTCAAATTTTCAAAAGGTGTCAACACTGTGGAATGAAAACAACACCAAAATGCGGAAGCACAGAAAAGAAATGATTTCTACCTCTGGAAAGAAGCCTACAAAAAATATTAAAAGGACTCTTTATTTATTACCATGACATGGACGTTATTTATCCGAGTATTTATGGACAGTTTTAATAGTTTTTAATTTATTTAATATTTATTATAAGAGTTATATTCATATTTATATTGTAAGATTTTATTCCCCTCAGGGAATACAAGTTTCTGATTGGTCAAGAAATGGTTAGCTACGATTGGATAGCTAGTGCCGCAGTATAGGCGGGCACAGCTGAGGCGATTTGTTATGTTATTGGTTATTGTTATAGCGCGCTGCGGTTGTACGGGTTCTATTGGTTGTACCCCCTGTCACTCGTGTAACTCCTCCCTTTGTTCTAGCCCTTTCTCCCCAAAACCTATATAAACCCCTGTTATCCCCTCGGGGGGGAGCGACATTTTATCCCCAGAGGGTGCTGCACGTCCGGGGAGCCCCCATCATTTTTTCCCTGAGATTAATAAATCATCAGTAATTCATCAAACCCTCGTGTCGCTCGTCTCCTTCTCCGCCCCCGGGCTGCGGCACCAAAACACTGTTATAATCATGAAAGCTGACAACTACAAATCTCCACTTATCTTCTGAAGTAACATCAGAGTTCATTTACAGACAACTTATAGGAAAAGGACCTCTATCAAGATTGTTTGTGAAAGTAATGACTAAATATTTGTAAGTAACTGAATAGTTCTAAGGTCTGTAATTACTGCATATTTAAACATGTTCATAGATTTAAGCAGAATAAGCATTTAGGAAGTACAATTTCCATTCTTCATTACCTGAATCAACTGATTTATGATACAAGAGTTTCCTAGTCTTCCTATATTTGAAGACACAAGGTATGTTTAAATCATACATTACAGAAGCATAATTTCTTTCTCAGGACAAGTCCAGAGGACTTACTCACTCAAGCAGAAACTCTGATTTATTTTTTGTTCTAAACTTTAGATTGCATATGCTCTTTCCTTCTTGGTCAGAAAACACTATAGCTGGATCTCTCAGACACAGGCTGCTCAGGCTTGAAAGTCGTAACCCACTCATTTGCTCTCGAATACTTCAGGAAGTTCAGGAAGGATGAACATCCTTCACACTTCTGGGTTTTCTTAGGGATCACATAACAGTTAAAGTAAGCAAGCAATCTGAAGATTTTAATTTTTTTTTTTTTTAATAAATGGTCAACTTGCTTTCATTGCATAAAAATTGTTATTGAAAAAAATAAATAATAAGTAAGTAAATAAATAAAGTTGAGTAATGAACCAAAAAGTTACCCAAGAAGCCCTGCCAGCGTTTCATCATCTTGTGACTTTCTTTAGGTTGCCACATACATACACAAAGTCCTTGCTAACTTTTTCCTCCTTGTCTTTTCTCTCCCTTCTAAAATTACTGATTAAAAAAATCCTCAGTTTGTTTACTCCAAATCTTGGCCCCATGACTGAAAGAAAATGTTACTTACAAAGACATAATGCAGCAGACATGTTGCCTTCCATTCAATTCACTAATACTATTGACATTACGCCACAGTATCACCTGTGATGACTGGCTTTAATAAACAGTAAAATTACTACAAAACCATCAAAACTAGCATTTATGCCCCTTTTCCTCACCTGTTAAGTGATTGTTATTCAAGCTTCTAAAAAACCAAGTGTTGTGTCATGAAGCTTATGCTGCAGAAAGAGTTTCTATTTCCTGAATTTTAACCAAAGCAATCTACCATTTTGTTGTTCATCTAAAATAGTCTCTCTAAGTGGAGGAGGATTGACTATGAACCACACCTCTAAAGCACAGAGCCTTCAGGAACAACTGCCAGCCTAAAACACATGAACAAAAATTAGCTAGAACAGCACTGAGTGAGGTCCAATCTGATTCCACAGATATTTTCTAATGCTCTAAAAGCTAACATCTGAAGAACAGTACAGAACAGAGTCAAGTAATAAAATCCCATTAGATAAAGCATACCCCAGGAAATCCTTACAGTGCTTTTATCTCTTATCCCCGCTATACAGAATCATAGAACAGAACACAGTCCTGTTCCACTTTGAAAAAAATATTAGGCTACAGGTTTTGTACCTAGACAAGGTTATTGAAAGACTGATGTAAGATCTCTGCAACCAACACTACAATTACACTGATTGCTAATGGTGAGCAAGTTCTAAGGTCAGATGATCAGTCTGCCCTTGGGGAAATTCGATTCACAGTTCCTGTGTTCTGTGCTCCTTCTAGATGCCTGCAGGCCAGTCTCACAGTAGAGAAAAGTGTTCTACACCTGTCAGAATGCACATGCCAAAGCAGAATATGTTTCCACTCTGAACACTCTCTTGTGTTTTCTGAGCACAGACTCATACTCATCAATTATATCTAAAGAGCTGTCAGAAGTCCACTAGTGCCCTCCATAAATCAAAATCAGAACCAATGTCTGAGCTACTCTGAAATCCAGTTGACCAGAAAACACTCAAGCCCTCTGTTGGGATCCATTCATGGCCAACCATTAACTGGTACCAGGCTAATTTAAATTTTTAAATGGTTTAGGATCACTGACAACTCAGCATTTCTTTCTTACTTACTTGAGGTAAACAGCTCATGAGCAATAACCTCCTATGTTTGTGTTTAGAGATTACTGAAGAAAGCCACACTTGACAGATGTATCCCACAGGTCTTTAGAAACAAGATCTCACTCAGTCAATTGCAAGGCCCTCTATTTCACTCTGCCCTCAGGACTAGAACAGAGCCTGAAATACTTCCCAGCGTTTTAGTACTTCAGTGCTGTGTACTTCCAGATTCTAGTCTTTTTACTTATGTTCGATTTCATCTGCTGTTTTCACTTCCCTGCTCAATACCTTGGAATTTAATTAAGATCAACAGTAAATGATATAGGATGTTGAAGTTCTTTTACAGAAAATAAGTTGGAAAAGTTTGAGAAAAATCTATAGAAATTAAAAGGCAGCTTGTTTCTTGCTTCAGTTGCCTTGTTTTGACAGCACCTCCAGTATTTGCAGGTTTAATTTCTCTTTCAAGCTAGAGGTATAAAGGAAAATGCCAAAGAAAAATATTTTGTCCAGACTCAGGTAGTAATTTTGAGGTAATTGCAGTGCTGCATGTTCAGCCTGAAGTTTTCCAGGTGATTAGAGGTTTTGGTTAGCTGCCATTCTGTAGTAAGTATTTCAATTTTAACTCATCTCTGTTAAAATAACCCCCCAAACACATAGAGAACAACAATCCCTGGGTCAGAGTAAACAGATTTTTTTCATATAGCCTAGTACACCTACAGCTTTCCTAGAAATCTAGATGACTAGAATTAACTAGTTCTTCTGAGTCAGAGAACGTCTCTGTGTGGTAAAGCATGGCACATCTGTTACATGTAACATCTGTTACACATACACAGATATAAGTAACCTTCCATGTCCTCAAACTTTATCAATTTATCAGTGCAGAGCAAGAAGAATAATATGTGCACATCAGGGTAGCACAGACAACCACTTATTTTTTTCTCCTTTTATATAAATACCATTCCTTCAGCCAAAGTCCCTCGTTCAACCAAAATGAAGTACCCTGGTAGAATTTGAGCTCTTTCAAATAAATGTTGTAAATAAAACTGAAACAAACATTTTCAACTACAAGCATTTTGTATGTTTTGAAAAATGATGTAGCATTTGAAAAATGATGACTAAATATTTCAACTATTTCAATTACTCAGGACTTAAAGTAAACCAGCTTAGCAGACACAAACTTGCACACTGATTCAGAAAACTTAAATGTACTCCCCCACCTTTTCAAATAGCTGTTAAAATTTCACCTAGACCTAAATAAGAACGTCAAAAAATGTATGGCTCACACACACCAACATAAATACATATATGTTATCAAGGTTACATTTACAGCCTTGAATAGATGGAATCAAACCAGTAATTTTAGAAATTCAACTACATATTGCAAAACAATAGAAATACTAGCAAACTTTTGCAACTGCCTTTTACAGCTCTATCCTGAACACTGAGAAAGCCCCAAAAAATATCTTAACCATTAACTATAGTAAATCTACACTTTAGCTATGGATTAATTCCAGAGTGCTATTTATAATTTTCATATAGCATTTAGACCAAGGAATATTGTTTAAAGGATTAGTTTTTGCACCTTGCCAAAATACTGAACTCACTATCCAAGTGTCACCACCATGACCAGTAGAGGATGCTAAAAAAAGCCGGCAGTGCAGCAGTTACCCAGTTCTAATTCTCATTTTATCAAATTAAGAGCCTAGTGCTGCACCACTGACTTAATGAATACTTTTCACCTCTCACATTAATGGCATCTTTTCAACTCTCTGAAGAAACAATAATATATTATGGATTCACAATCATAAAATGCATTGTAACTACAAATTCTACTTCATATCTCTCTGCATATAATTAAGATTCAAAGTCCTTGCACTGTATTTGAGCTATAAGCAGCCCTCCCAGGGTTTTTAAATGAGCTTTAATGATCGCTCCACATGAGGATTTTGAATACTAATATTATCAATAAAAATGGTTCTATAAAATATGCCATCCCCACAGATCTATTTCTCATAATATAATGTTATTTTTATCATTGCAAGAAGCTATATCATCCTATGGGCAGAGGTAGAGGTAGATAGGATAGTATACATTAGAAAAAGCAAACACTATATTGAAATCAGAATTGCAAGGCTCATTAGTATTTCCTGCTAATATACCACTAAGGCTAGAATCCAGCAGACTTTTCCTTGTTTACTTTGTCTTAAAAACATTCACCCTGGGAGATGCATATGAACATCCAGGTAACATTTATGTAGAACTCTAGCGCGCCCACGCTCAAGGACAGCTATTCCATTACCACCTACTGGCATATTGCCCATGAGAACTGTTACCTACAGTGGTAACACCTGAGGAGCACCCACAGCACCTCACTGCTGTCACTTCAGTAACACTGCTACCCTTCTCACTCAAAATAAAAAAAAAAAAAAAAAAAATCCCAAACTCCTTCCACAATGGCTGTTACACCACAGGCTAACCGAATATCCTTGATTATTCACCTTATACCACCACTATATGGCTTTCACTCTTCTCTTTACAAAATACAACATATTATTTTAAGTGAAAGCTCGTGAAAATAAAAAATGGATGCAAGCTGCAATAAACATAATTCATAATTATATTCATAAAAATTCAGATCTAACCTTGTTCCTAACTCTACTTCTCCAAGAGGCAGCCAACACAGTCCTGTGCAGAACCGCAAGGGGACAAAGGAAACCTTATAAAGTTCAACAAGGGCAAATGCAAGTTCCTGCAATCTGGGAAGGAAGCTCAAGACAAGTCAGGCACCATCTGCCTGACTGGGGAGCAGTTCTGTGGAGAAATCCCTGGGGGCTGCCAAGATTTCCAAATCCCCTGGACAAACCCAGGCAGTGGGGTTTACTGACCACCTTGGGCTTCTCCTGTCATCCCAGCATCCACACACATCCAACCCTCAGGCTTCAGGGCTCACCAGCCCAGGAATTCTGGCCTTGGCAAAGGCTGCTGCATGCACTCCTCCTGCTGCACAAGCCCTTCTTGGAGCGAGTGTCCGCAGACATCCCAGAGCCCAGGGGCCTCATGGCTGTCCTCGCCACACTGCACACAGCCATGAGTTCTGTAACCTTGTTCAAGACCAAAATCAAATTTCTGAATGAAATTCATTCTGAGGAGGGGACCATCAGAGACCTCTATAATCCCAATTTCACGATTAACATACTTCCCCTTCTTTACTCCAAAATGATTTACAACAGAATTGACTAACATGAGTAAGATTTTCACTATCCTGGTGCTTTGCATTTTATCATCAAAACCAAAACTGATACAATGAACATTTGATAATAAAACAGTATCCAAAGGCATGCAATTCCCCAAAATGACCTCTATAAAACATAAGGAAAACAGAATTGTGTTACATTGAACAAAGCATATTCTCAGAGCTTGCCCTTCAAGGAGTAATTAACAGAAAACATACTGAAGTCTTGATTTAAAAACAATGTGCCAAATAAAATATGCAAACATACAGTATAAATAAGGGTTTTCAGCTTTACTCTAGGAAAGGGAATTGTTCCCTGAAAGCACACTGGAAGCAAAGATGCCTTCACAATAATTTAAATTGTGTTCCTTAGAAGCTCCGCACCTCTAAAAAAATAACTTTGCTTTTTTGCGACTCTTTCATCATTAGCTTTTATACACTGGCTATGTAAGAGATTTTTTAAAATAGAAAAATATATAAGGACTCTTGAGTTAATTTTAAAATCAATAGAGGCCTTGGGAGTCAGTGAAGATGAACACAATCAGAAAGAGCCAGCCCTTTAGCTTCCATTTTGCAAACAAAATTTCTAACCAATTTTACTTGGTGTCAAACCTGACACCACAGAGGCAGGATTTGGACAGCACAGCATAGCGGCGACCAATGTTTGGGACTTGGTTATACTGGAAACCCTGAAACATATCAATATATGAAAGTCTTTCCAAATTTATATATTCTATCTCTGGTTTTATAGCTCTCTATAAGCTTAATTCTTCTTTATTAAAAAATGGGTTTTCTTCTGAGGGCACTTGCATCCAAACAGGAGTTCAATTTCCACATAATGTAAATTGAAGTGTAGTGAATGCAATACTCCCACAAAAATCAATATTCAGTCACCAGAATGCTTGGCTTTACATTGGGCTGAATGCAATATGAGCTGGAAAAAAGTGCACAACTCACAAGTTTGGAGGAATGTTTGTGTAGGTCAGAGATTAGTTCAGAACAGAATTCATGAACTTGAGTATATTAAATAAATGTAATACTGCTTTGACTAAACCAGTACATCTAAGTGCTTCAGATGTATCAGAAAGCATTCTTTGTTTAGAAGGTGATGTTCTTAAGACTTCTCTTCACACTCTGTATTACACTAAAATTAATATATACATATTTGAATTATTTTCCCTCATTAGCAAGGGCATAGAAGCACTTTTCTGCTTCAGCTTATTCCAGAACAGTTCTTCACAAAGGCATCTGAAAATCCAACATCAAAGATGCAGTCCAGAAAACAATGCCGAGAGTCATAATGCTTGTTCCCCCCTCCAACAGCCATCTTCAATTTTTGATACTAAAACATACATAAACTCCAGACTGTACTCCTATGTACTCAGTAGGGTGCAGTCTCCAGTAACGGGGAAAACAGATGCAGAAGCTTAACTTGCATTCAAAGTGGTGACAAGAAGATCTTCTGCATAATTACACTGATGCCAGTCTCCACGATACTCAGAATTATTAATACTCCCTCAGGGAAGGGAGGGTGTACAACTTCAGGGAAAAAATAATGGGATTTAGAAAGTCAGCATTACACAATATATTGTTTTCTACAAAGAAGTAGCTAGCAAAATGTATACAGTCTCGCAAAAAAAAAAAAAAAAAGAAAGAAAAAAAGGAATAAACAGTCTTTCCAATTTTTGCCATCATACTTTTCTTCCCCCCGTATTTTACTTGGTTTTCTTCTCTATGACAATTGCCTGAAAGTTACCTTTTGTGATTAAAATCACTAATATATCAGAAAAGTGATGCTACAGCTGCAAGTTGGTCTACATTCTAGGAGTACAGTAATTTTACTGTATATATTTTTCATTCAGAATACTCTTTCTGGCACAAAGGATAATCAAATTAATTTTGTGCTCCCCGCAGTGGATGGAAGGGGGCCTATTTACACAAACTGACATACGTAGCATTTGTTACACAAACATTTACAAATATTCCCTTAAACAGTATTATGTTATTTTTCTGTAAAGCTAATGCCAAGTAGATTATGTAAATGCAAGACAGTTTCTACTAACGAAGACTAGAAGAGGCCTCCTGGATCATGAACATAATTTCGGTACTGCAAAATTCAGTTATAACAAACTGTAGATTTATGAAGGTTCCTTTGCAGAAACAAGTTCAGACTTTTTTTCCCCACTCCCATCAAGGCAAGTACAATAATAATTTCCTCTTACAACTAGATTGCCTCCTAGAATGTAGACCAATTCCACTGTCTGCTTAAACAAAGTTCTCTTATCTACTTCCCTCTCTTTTTTCCTTTTATTTAACCCTTCTGCATATTAATAAAGAGAAATGGCACGCCTAGACAAGCTCAATTTTGCTAGAATAAACAAACCAAAAAGCTCTGGGTCCTTAGATGTCCTCAAAAATGGGAGAGGAAAAACAGCTTTGACTTCGCAATTTTACAAGTGTATACATTAATGCAAAGACTTACTCTTTTGTTCTGGTATTAGTGTTTCAATATCTCCTGCCAGATTTCATAGGATCAGGATCAGCTGCCTCTTCTGCAATGTCTACAGCATTAGTAGTACATACTTTTCCTATAATATACCAAAGTGACAGGCCGCATCTCATAGCAAAAAGTTTCTTATGGTAACAACCTCACACTCTACACTGTTAAACTGCACCTGGCCCTACTAATATAGTCCTTTCTCTTAACACCAGTGATCTGTAAAACCAACAGTTCTTCTGGAGATTGACAGCCTTATGTAAGAAATAAATGCAACCTATCCCATTTTTCAGCTCAGGTCACCAATAAAAACAGGCAAGACTCAAAACCCCTACAAGACTAGTGTGGCACAACAGAAACCATTATAGATCTCCTTAGTTTTCCTGAGCATCTCTCCATATTAACTTATCCAGAGAATCTGTCACCTACATAAAGACTACAGAGCAAGAGCTTAGAGAGCAGCCCTGTGGAAAGGGACCTGGAGGTCCTGGTCAAAAGCAAGTTGAATATGAGTCAGCAATGCCCTGGCAGCCAGGAGGGCCAACCGTGTCTGGGGGGGCATCAAGCAAAGCATCGCCAGCCAGTCAAGGGAGGCAAAGTCTATTATCCCAAATGGATTTTTCACCATAATGCTAAATTGAGCATCCCCAATTTGTAGTACACTAATTCAGCTCAATTTGATAAGCATTTTTGATCAGCAAGCCTTCAAGTGCTTGCATAGGAAAAGCATAGGGCTATTCGACATGAGTTCAACTCTGTAGGCTTCATATTTCAGAACAACATACAAACTGTATTTTTTCTCAGGGTTATCCCTCTCAGGCAAGAAATGGCATCAATCACAGGAGTGAAGGGAACATGAAAGACGGTCCAGATCAAACTATGAATACACAGACTCTGGAATACTGGGGATGAGAGGGCTCCCCAGCACAAAGCCCAGAAGTTAATCTCTCACATCTCTAACTTCTTTTGTCATCTGGTGGAAGTTGAAAGCAAACATGAAATGTAGGTATTGCTAATGAATTAGTCACATGACTTACTAAATCTGTCTAGAGTAAAATACATTATATCTGAAATATTTTGAACTAGAATAAAAAGCTACATACTCTTTCTCACTATTCAGTAAAAATAAGCAAGTTGATCAGGAACAGACTAGACAAGTCCAAAATCCCTTCCCAGCCGACACTAAGCATTATTTATCATTAATGGCTGAACAAAAATCTGCTGGCAACTTACACACAAAAGATAGATTCAACAACATTTAGAGCCCTGATTTCAGCTGCAGACTTTTATACCTCTTAAACGAAAAAAAAAAAAAAAAAGCAACAACCAAACACCCAAAACACGAAAACACTCAAAAATAATTTCTGTCCAAAGCAAATGCTGTTCCAAGTTACACAGGAAATTTTTGCATTCTGTCTGAGTGTCTCACAATCCATAAACCTTGCTATTATCTACTGCTATTTAAGGTGACCCAGTGTTCCAGAGGTATGCTTTGAATGGCAGGACATGCTATCCTTGTGAGTCCCTTAGATGTTTCACCTGCCAAAGTTGCTATTTCAGAATCAGATTCACCTGTTAGGAGCTGAATTTTACTATTCACTTGCTGTGGCAGAGTTAGTCAAACAAACAGAATAATGTTACACCATAGATTTTGCTTTAAAGTCTTTCTAAAACTTGCAGTCTGAAACAACTAATACCAGTCTTGAAGAGGTTTTCAGCCTGTACTCTGAAAATAACAGGTGCACACATTATGGAACGCTTGAATGAGGAAATAATCATGCTGCCAGGCATTAGGACTGGCTCCCGTAAGTAAATCATTACTCAAAGTGCCTGCAAGAACTCTTTCTTCACAGCAATTACCAGGTTTGGTACGCAATGTGCTATGTCTTTTTGAAAAGGGGATTTTGAGTAAGTCTTAAAATATATGCAAAGCCTACACCTTGACATCCACAGACTTAAATAATGTACCTTCCCCAACTAAAAAAAAAATTGGCATTTTTTCCTCTATATTTCATTGTAGTTGCTACTTATTGGTATACCTTCATCTTTGTGGGCTAACAAATTCTTCCCTGACGGCTCACATCTGAGAAGACTGAACATTTACTATGTAACAGAATATACAGGTATAGCAAAAGTGCATCATAGTTCATCTGATAGATACCCTGGCTATTTCTCTTTCACACACATATTAAAAAGTCAGTAACAGGACTGCTGTAACAAAGAGCATCATTGTGCAATCCACTTGGTTCCTTTCACTGGTATTAGAAGTTATGCTCAGTAAAATAAGTTTTCTCTACAATTATTTAGAAACGGCAGCATTCTGAACTTACATTTACTCTCCTCCCCAAACATGTGTGTACAGAATAGTATATAACAAAGATGGACATTTATGCACAGCACAATGAAACACTTGTTGTTAAGATGACACTACTCTTTATCACTTCCAGAAGTGGCGAGAAAGCAATTTTCCAAGTCTCTGACTTGCTTTTATTGTCAGGAAGATACTGAGTCTGAGGCCAGGGGGTTACTCAAAAACAGTGAAGAACTCAGGGATGGGCGGTTATTAAAGCCCTTGAATTCCGAGGACAGCTGCGTCAGCCAACCTGCAACACAGGCTTGTCGGTATTCGTTATGCTGTTCCCACAGCAGAAAGGAGCTTAAATGCTCATTAAACCTGGAACTCTTCCAGACATTAAAGCAGTATGCTGACTTGTCTAGCCTTTTAGATATGCCAGCATCATACCACCCTCTGTTTTTTATGATTATATCATCTCCTACACTGAAAATTCCCACATCTAGGCCACTTCTTTAATTTTTAAAAAATAAATAACAGCTGTTATGCTGTTAGTACTTATGGTTAGTCACACATAATTACATGGGGCATAAGAATTACAAAATCTTTTTGATAGCGCTGCTTGATCATTTAAACACAGATGTTCTCCAACGGCACTTCTTCATACTGACTGATCTTACGATACGAGTTCGCAATAATTTCCAGCAGCTAAATTGCTAAGGAAGACAGGTAAAATTCATTCAGTACTTTCTCAATATCCCTTAGTCATATACGCAATTGGTGTTTTACCCCATCCACCCAGCGTGACAGCAAACGAAAGGAGATTGCAGTCAGATTCTCCAATCTGCTCCTGCCGCGCTGCATCAATGCACTGCAACTTACCCTTGGCAAAGGGCCAAGGCAGGCTCCGCTTCTAACTAACTTTGCTCCCTCTCGGTTTAGAGGTTATTTCTTCCTGAATGAATCTCTGCACTCTTGTGCTGGTTTAAAAGTAAACCGGCAGGAGAAATGAACCCAACTCAAGAGAAGTTACAAGTCAGAGTTGCAATTTACTAAAAAGATTACAATAAATACAACGATACAGTGAAAAACTGGTTTTAACCCACAAAGACAGCATATATATATATATATATAACCTAGCACCCTGGGGCAAGAACAAAATGGTGTTTTGTCAACCCCTATGCTGAGCACCACGTGGCCCCCCTGGGTGCAAAGGAAAAGAAAAGGAAAACCTGTTGGTCTGGATGACGGTCGCAGTCCTGTTGAAGTGCTGAAGTAATGATCACAGTCTTGTTGAGAGTGGCAGGTGCAGTCCTGTGGAGTTCTGGTCTTCCTTTAGATTGGAGGAGTGGTGCCAGAAGTCCCAAACCCAGAAGTTTATATAGGATCAAGTTCAGGTGGGAATGTCCAGTACCTCTTCCATGACGGGAGTTTCACGGTAGGTGATTTAACTCCGTGAGTCATGGAATATTTTTTGAGTCTTTGATGGTCTAAGTGTTGTAGCTGCCTATTATGCCAGTCCAGTATGGCCCATTAGCAGAGATGACCCCTCAGGCTGGGTGTGGAGGTGTTAATGCATTTCAGGTGGGGGAGAGGGGGGGCGGGTACTTATCACAGCTGAGTCATCAGTGTGGAAACAAAAAGAATGCTCCACTGCCTCACAGGGTTTCTTTAACACCCAGCTTGTAGCCTGAGATATCAGGTGTGCCCTGGGCAGCTGCTGCAAACAATGCATTTATTAACAGTCCCTCAGAAATGACATAGTGTGTAGAATACACAGTTTTGGTTATACCCACGTAGTGATAAACTGGTCCCAGTTCCTATAACTAGGACAACTCTATAAAGAAAAACAATGTCTTTTAATTCATCTTATTCTGGGTTTGTTTTCTTAGCATGGCACAAGACCTATCAACCATAACCTGCCTTCCAGTGCTTTTTATGATTTTTTGATGGATATCATTTACAAATGAACACACAAGCAACTAAACCTAAAAAGCAGACACAGAAGATTTACTAAATCAGTATTTGATTGCTGAATTGGAACCACTTACGAAATTTATAAGACTCATAAGAACAAAGCTCAGTGACTGAATCTGAGTTGTTAGTTTACAGCCATGGAAAGGTGTTATAAAGTTCAAAGTGAAGCTTATATCGAGAGAGGAATATATAATGGGGGAAACATCTGCAACAGAATGTAGACTGCAAAATAAAATTAAAATCCTTTCCTACACAGATCCTTTAAGTCACCAGCACCACCATACCAGCTTAAACACCCATTAAAACAACCACTCAAAAAATAAACTACTATCCTTATTTTCACCTAAAGTAGGCATAAAACTGTGATGGACTTTTAATCTTCTGTGGCCAGTTAAACATAATTCAAAAATAATACATCCCATACCCCATTCTCCTACCCACTCCCTTTACATATTTCAGAAAACAATCACCTGGAAATCAGCTGTGATAATTATTCCTCCTGTCACCTTATTCATTGCTACTGTTCCCTTTAACCTTCCCTGGACCACTTGATATGGCCTGAACTTGGCCTGGTAATTAACCCTTTTCTTTCCCAGCTCTTCTTGTGTTGTACATGGTCTTGAACTAGCACAATTACATTCTGAGCCTGTAAAAGAAAACACATCTATTTGCAAGTGACAATTCCAAATTCTGACTGGATAAGACCAACATACTTTTCTTGGGTAAGGATTTTTGACAAATTAAAGTATAAACATAATAAAGCACAGAAATAATATTCAGAGATTCTTTGATTTGCTGCTTTTGTTGGTGGTGATTTCACTGTGCTCACAATCAACCATGAAATTTAGAAAGTATACAGGCTATTGTCACAAAACTGTATTTTGAAGCGAAGGAATAATGCTGATAACTGAGCCACAGGATGCTCTGGCCATGTTCTCAGTCTAGACTGCATCTCTCAGGCAAGTGACTGAGCTACAAACAGCTGCTTCAAAAAGTAAGGTTAATATATGATATGAAATGGAAGATTCCTCCTCCACCATTTGAGCCTGAACTCACAGTAATACCCATACACTTCTGCCAACACAAATTCAAATTTAAAAAAACAAATGCTAAAAGGTGTGGGGAACATTAGTGGGATTGGTTGGCAGTAGACATAATTAGCTGTGGAAGTCAAAAGACTCAGAACTGAAAGATGCAGAGTGTGTAACTAAAAGAGATTTCTGTAGGTACATTTTTTTTACTCTAAAAGTATACCAGTATTATAAAACACTGAAAACTGTACAACACTATATTACCTGGTCCTTGAAGACTACATACACCTTACAGGAACCATAATACAGTCAATGAAATGGTAGCCAACAGAAATAATAGGATTGGCAAATGAAATGGGAATGAATTTATATATATTAGTATTTATATATTACAAACTACAGTAATAATATATATTACAAACTACAGAAGTTTGCCATGGTATTTGTTGTTTTCTTCCCTACATTTGTTTATCTTAGTTTTGCTTACATTGCTTACATTCTTTACCTTTTACATCTCTAACTACATAACAAAATTCACTTGTGATGGTTGCTTTGCTCCTAAAAATGGCATTCTGTTGTGCTAACAAACCACAAATTAAACAGACATCACAGTGTCCATTCAGTTTGGTTAGTGACATGAACTGTGCCATTGCACCACATTGCATGCCTTTACAGAAAAGATTCTTAAAGGTGAACTGGTAGACAAAGGACCCAGAACTGAAGAGGAGCCAGATCTATGTGGCTTTATTTCCCTGTGAAGTGGAGACGGATCCATGCCAAGCTGCCCTATGTCCTGCTGTAAATTCTCCTGTAAGAATGACAGAGGCAATGCAAGCCTCTTTGAGAGTCAACATCATAAAATTTTCCCAAGCAACAAGAACTTGCAAAGCACTTGAATTCCAGCAACTGTGTATCAGACATTTTCTTCCCAGACAACTCTCATTCTTTTCCTCAAGACCCAGTATCGTGTGTTGTGTAGCAGCTTTAACATGTCACTAATTACATATATAAACATGTTTATGTAGTACATGAGTTCATCTTCTGTGGGCTCTTTTACCAGGGACCAGCTGATGTACCGTATTTATAGTTTTATGACCAGCAACACGTTTGTCAGCAACACGTTTGTCTAACTTAAGACCATAGCTTACCTTGATATACTTTTAGAGTGAAAAATGAGAATACCATACCTGGGAACTAGGTCCCTCTGCAAGCTATGAAACAACACTGTGCCTTCCCTATGCCACTGCAGAGCAGGACACTGGCCAGGTGAGCAATTACAGATCAAAGGTTCCACCAGAGGATAGAGTCTCCTGGCTGCCAAAGAGCCAGAAAAAGGCAGAAATACAGCTTCTCAGATATATGGTTTATTTTTGTACACTAACAGTTTTGCTAGTGGCAAAATAACTTCCTACAACTATGCCTAGATCATTCACAGACAACCCCTTTATTGAGCAATTCATGCAGAGGGAATGGGCAATTTTTAGGAAGAGGAAAATTGTAACCAATTGCTATGATGCTTTGGGGACTATTCCTCAGAAATAATAGGTCACGGAATGTAGCTAGAGACAGTGATGAGTTTCAGATTATCTCTATAGCAACTACATTTATTAAAAAAAAAAAAAAAAGAAGTAAAACCTTTTTGCATCATATAAATAGCGGTGCCTGTCTCAGGAAGTTTAGAGGGGATTTTTGTGTTGACTGCTGCATGCACATCACTGCTGCTTCTTTAAAACCAGTGCTTGCATCTTCTGCCTACAAAGAAAAATGGTGCTGGGCTACAGAGGCAAATTAAGTTTTTGCACTGGTCTCTAAACATTAGCGATGTTTCTGCTACGTGCAAAGGAACAGTTTCATTTAAATATAATTTATAAAACATGATTGTTTTATAAATTAGAAAACAGAATTGTTTTCTAAAAAAAAAAAATTCATTGGTGAACTGCAGACATCTGCATAAACACAGCAGCACTCAAGTGAATTAAACTCCAATTCTCTTCCTTCTCCAGCTGACTGAATAGTGGAATATTTCTTTTCTCACTTGAAACATTATTTTTTACAACCAAACCTTTACTTCAATAGTTCAGAGTTTTTCCTGATTCACGCAGGCCTAAATTTGCGCACTCTTTCATGGAGCTAACTGGCAGGAAATAGCATTTATGCTAATATAAATAAAATGAATAATAAGTAGGTTTCATAGCTCCACACTGATGTAGGAAGGATGCTTCCAGAGCTCAACCTCACTTAAACACCACCTTGTCAAGCAGCAACTTTAGAAACTGCAAATATGGAAGCTATGAAGTGTAAGCTGAGCTGTGGCTGAACCACCAAGGAAGCACCGTATCAGTGTGAAGTAGGAGCCAATACACTGAGTAAACTGAGCAACACTCATGGCAGATCAATATATTATACCAACCTGCACATCAAAAACTGTTTTCCCTTCGTGGAAACTCCCGGTAGAAATCTTTGATCAGAAAGAGAAAAAGAAACTACAATTGCTGTTCAAGCCATGAGAGGGAAACAAGAGATTTCAATCACAGGAGATTTAGGGCTGTTCCAAGCAGGCTCTATATATGAGCACAGGTGGTTCACAGAAGGAAAGGGCACACACATTTAAAAAAACCCATGGGTTTTAAGGAGGCTGGATTGTACATCTCTGTCCACTACACACTGCTGAGAAGACTCAGCTCTTCCACACAGGCTTGCTAAAGCCTGTAGCTGAGTTGAGTGAAACTAGAGATTACGGCCATGGGCAGCAGGTAACCTGATTTGGTTTTCTGACTTGGAAAGTTTTGAAAACATATTGGCTCTCCTCGAGGGAATTCATATACACCCTCAACCCCTCTTGGGAGGGTGCTGGGGTTTTTTTTTGTTTGTTTGATTTTATTTTTATCAATTTAAAAATATATATCCACCTCCAAGCTTTGGTTTTAGCTATCTTAATCACTGCTGAGTACTGTGCCATTTCACTGCAACAAACAAGGAGGAATTTGATCCAGAACAGATGATCTATTTCAATAAGGATTAATTAATAACAACATTAAGTTTTAGAAATTAAAAAAAAAAAAACTTCTAACATTTCCAGCATGTGCAATAACTTTGTCCTAAATAAACAAAAATAAATTTCAAAAAGACATACATAGAGTATTAAATTAATTCAGGTCCAGCTTGCAAACTCTCTGTGTTAGCTGAGAGCTCATCACAGCCCCATAACTTATTTAGTATGTCTCTGTGGGTTTTGAAGTCTATTCTGATATTAAATGGTTTAAATAGGTTCACAAGAGCCTAGCCTAAAAGGAATTTTTGCCTCTAACAGCCATTGTACTCTGGAAAGAGGTAGAACAAAAAGCACTGTGTAATTAAACTAGATGACTGACTTTTCAATTCATTTATCAAAGTACCTCTAGCTCACATTTTCAATCAAGCAAAGTGAAATTATAACTATTGAACAAATAAATTTAATCTTTCAGATTTTCAGAAATCAGTGAACAACTTAAGTTCTGGAAAAAAGTATTTCTAAAATTAAAAAAAAAATTAAAATATTTTGTCACCTTTCAATATGATCCTAAATAGCAGCATATTTTTAATATGTTCTCAAAACTGTATGAAATACTGAAGGAATGCAGACAGCATCTTCAGACACCAAACAGAACAGGATATAAAGAACCTGGAGATTACCAATCTGCAGATAAGTATTTTTAAACTTTCCAATAAAATACGGAAGAAATCCTTTTGAAATATGAGCATTCTGATTTCTTTTAATCTCCCTACTTTTAGAAGGATGAGTATCCCTCAGGAGGTCTTTTTCCTTTGGGTTGAATTTTTTCCCTGGATTTTTCGGTTGATTTGGGGGTTCCACTCACTTTTAATACATAGCATGTTGCTTCTCAGGACAAAACATTTTTGTTTAGCAAGACAGATTATTTGTGATGGGTAATCTATACTCCTGCCTTAAACCACTCTAAATGCTGCTTTCAGACCTCATATTGATGTTTTCGCAGTTACTTGAATCCAATAATTATCAGTGGAATTCCTTTTAGGTATAATTACTTATGTGGCCCTGAAAGCAGTAAGGACTATAGAATGGTAAAAGGAAAAAATTATTAGCATCAAACATTATTTAAAAAAATTAAATTCTGGAAGCTGCAAGTCAATGAACACTAATATTAACCAGGAGATCCAGAACCAGGAGTTTCATTTTTTTCCTAGAGACGTGATAATAGAATAACAGGAAATAACCAATTAGGCTGCTAAAGGCACTCCATTTTCTCTTCTATTTATTCCAGAACTGTACGGGTTCATGGAAGGAAGTTAGTTCCATCACTTATTACCTTTCACAGCTGGTATTCCTATTCCATGCATTCTCTTCAGATTGCTTCCCTTAAGGACTCCAGGCATGAAAATATTACAGAGAAACAGAAGTCCTCTTCACAAGAAAAATTATGGTCAGGAAACCCAATTTATCTTTTCATCATATAATACCTTGTACACCCATCTACTTATTTTTAGTCAAAATCATTAGGAATCTGTAGCTGCCAGGGTAGTTATTAAAAACCAAATCAAAATGCCAAACAAACAACTGCATTTGCTAAAAGAAATCTAGTCACAAAACTTTTAAAAAAACTTTTTACAGCACGTAAAAAGCAATTAGTTGTATGTTTAATTACTATCTTCATCAGATTAATTTGCTTACGGTCTCTAATTAACTTAGCTTTTGTGTATCTTGCAGCTCAAGATTAGGAGTCAATATTAAGTAGAGCAAAGGAAAAAACATTAATTTTTTGGTAGTTTAGTCCATCACCAGCTAGTAAGCCTATGACAGCTATCAGAAAGATCATATGTGATAAGATAATCAGTAAGTTTTTCCAAGGAACTCAAGTAACAGAAAGATAGCAAAACCAAACTCATTACATAAATTTAATCATTGCCTTTGTCAGGCCTTGATGAACTTTCTATCTCTAAAAATGCAGACAGGAAAGGGGCTGTGTCTCCTCCCAACCTCCCATGTACTCTCAACTTCCTTGCCAGCATGGCAGTATGGAAAGCAGAAAAGGATGTGGCCCTGTGTAAACTCTGCTCAGCAATAACACAAACATCTCTATATTATCAACCCTGTGTTCAGCACAAGTCCAAACCACAGCCCCATACCAGCCAAAGAAACAAAAAAAAAATTACCTCTACCCCAGCCAACACCAGCACACCATCTCAAAAATTGGTTAGTCACACGCCATATCCTCTCCTCTGTTCATCTGAGCTCCGCAGGTTTATGTCACTGACTGAAGCCTCCATTGATTTAGCAATTATTAAACAGAAGAGCATTGAACTGCTCCCTCATTTAGCCTGCATAAAGCGCAGTTGCTCCAAGGAGTTCAGACCCAAACCATACCTGTAGTTAAACATAGAAGCGATTCAGCTTTGTGAGTTGAGAAATCAAGATGGTAGAAGCAGTAAGCATGAGGGTAAATAATATAGTTAATTTGTTTGCATTATTGTTCAGCACTCCACTATTTTTTCCCTTCCTCCTACACATACACACATTTGAAGTGAACTGAAAATATGATTGCAGACATTTTAAAACTGAAATGTGACTGCATATGTGCCACAGGTATGCACACTGGCAAAACAGTCAAAGATTGAAGGATCACATTCATTTCTCCCACAGGAACTAAAATATATAATATGATTTATGTAGCTCATCTAAGCTAGTTAAAATATTCATACAAACTCTCCACAGACAGTTAAATATCAGGAAACAGATAAAAATATTTTGCGAAGAACTCCAAGTACTCAAAACATGAAGAGAAGAAGCAGATAAACAATATATTATGATTCTATTAGCTATTCCATCACATGTAATTGCAACTTAGATGTCCATGCAAAATGTGACCATTGTTTGTATCTCTTATTCCCCTCAGTTTTATTAGCCCTCCCTTCCTCAGTGTTTCAGTTACTGAAAGCAGTACTTGACCTCCACAAGGAAGGTGCTTCCACAGAGTTGGATTTTTTGTACAAACTGTTCAATTAATCCTCCCAGTCTGCCTCTTTGGCAACAGCAAGCAGTATAATGGAAATACATTGAATCAGAAATCCTACTATCTGGCAATTCTTTTCAAATAGTGAGCCCTTTTAGCTCTTTTTCATAATGACCACATGCAACATAGGTGCACAAAATAGAAAAAGAACTTGTGAACCTATTCTTGAGTAAATTTGCATAGAGTAGAGGAAAATGCCAAAAAAAGTTGGCATCCAGCAAAATGGTAATGATTTTCTAGTACATATATGTTGCATACAAAACTATGTACTGCAGTCTTACTACTTATTTAGGTCAAGAATTTGTAGTCTAAGTTGATTATCATATTGCAAATGGTGCCAGTATTAAAATTTCCCATATTTCATACAATGCTTTCTATGATAAATTACACATACATTTGTTTTACACAGCTATATCTAAGAAAATAGTAGACAGCACATAATGTGAGGTGACTTTTTTAATTTTAAGAACTTTCAGTTAGGAATTTTTTCTGGTCAAGTTTTCGAAGTCAGCAGCCCATTTGAAAAGAAAAGAATAATGTATATTCCTTGGTCACTCTTTCTTCCTGTTTAATGCCAAGGTCCTTCCAAGGAATAAACTTCTTAAGAACAGTGACTACTCATTTTATATCCTATTCCTTGACTGTTGTGTAATTTCATTAATATTTCATCCAAATTTGCCTTTTTTGTATAGCAAAAGCCTCATCCCAAAGATGCCTTACAATATTTCCACTGCCAGAAATTTAAGACAGATGATTTATTCTGTATCCCATTTTTTAAGAAGACCTGATTTCAGCAATTTTTTTAAACTTGGCAATGTTTTCCTACTATTCATAAATTCAATTATGCTTCCTTGATATGGAACAGTCTTTTACATTATTTTATTTTGCAGCTTCAAGTTTTCTTCCTGCTGATTTTTGCTTTGCTTGCTTATTTAAGTCTGCCTGCCATCTCCTGATGATGTGTCAGCAGGTCTCATCATGGGGGAAACAAACAACAGTCAAGAAGTAAAAAGCAGCTTCAGTCCCCACTTTGAATTAGGTTAACGTGCAGACTTCTTGTTTTCCTCCAAGACTAAATCCTTCTAGTAGCAGTTCAAACAAAAGTGACTCATTTCTCACTGTACATACCTCCTGTAGGTGGCTCTAGATCTTCTCCCGCCCCCTTCAGCTGATCTAGGAGAAAACAAGTCACTGGAGTTACATCCAGCTGGCAACCAGTCACAACTGGTGTTTCCCAGGGCTCAGTTTTGAGGCCAGCCCTGTTTAACATCCTCACTGATGACCCGCACAAGGGGATTGAGGGCACCCTCAATTTGCAGATGATACCAAGTTGGGTGAGCATGTTAATCTGCTGGAGAGTTATGATTCTAAAAAGCACTTGCTCTGTAGTTTTATAAAATGTGCCTTCCTCGAACCACATCAATGAACGTTTGCATCATTAAATGTACTTGTATCCTATATTTTTGCCTGGATGGCTCTTGCCACCTACCACTGTCACTGGTTTAAGCCAAGCTGTCAGCAGCATGACCTTCCCAGCTGCATCACACTTGGCAGATAATCACCAGGTCTTTAACTGTGCAGTCTTTGGGAAGCACCATTTCCAGCACTCTCCCAAGTTCATACTCCTTGCAGACACATCCCTTTATGCTCCAGTGTTAATCTGTTTGCCTCCAATCACTGCCCAACTCTTCAGCAGGCCTGGCAACTGTGCATGCTTAGTGGTTTGCAGTGTTAATATATTAGCTTGGCATCACTAGAACAGATGAAACTTCATTATTCCTATATAACATCAGCTGCAGAGAGAACTAAGTAGAGGCAGCTAAACAGAGTTTGTGAGTAAATACTAGGTGACATGCAGATGCTGATACATTCAGCTAGGTTTTATTATTCATATCCCAAAATAAGACTAAGAATGTGAATATGCCCGTTGCACAGATAGATCCCAGAAGTCATTAACTCAGCTGAATTTGAATAAAAGATTCCACTCAAGACATTCATAAACCACAAATTACTATTATCCAAAAATAATATTAAATGACCTGTATGAACAAATTTTTTTTTGATATAGATGTTTTTCATACTGTCTAAAAATAACACAACACTGACTTCATGTTTACAGTTGGCCTAAGCTTTTTGGCCCCCAGGCAATTCACACTGTTTGTAGTTATATTTAGACCTGCTCTTAAAAAAAGTGTACTCTTGCTCTTCATCACCACCTCAGATGTCAAACTACCCTATCTCTCCTAGAGAGAGACTCTACTAGCAAAAGACCAACTTTCACTAAATCCTTCTCTACAATTGTCATTTCTGCTGAAAACATTTTGTCACAGCACAAGCTGAATTTCTCTCTTGATAACCATTTTCCAGGCTGGCCTTATTCTACTCTCAGGCCTCACCTTGTTTGGTAACTAGGACTTAGGAGTACAGGTTAGACAAAATGTCCTGTGGAAGAGTTCAGTTGACCTGGAAGTACTGACTCACACCAGGTTTTCTCATCAACAACCTGTTACTCAGTGATGTCAGTCCTTTCTTCAGAAGAAAACCTTCCACTTTGAACAAAGCCTGTGACATCATAAATTTATGTGAATTCCTCTGAGACACCACATGCTACCCGCTCTTTGCCATGCTGGTGGAAATATGGAATTGGACTTTTAAAAACTGTTCAAAAAACAGAAAGGAAAGCACTGTCATTCTGCGTTTTGCTAGGATAAAATTGCACTTTCACAGATGTCATGGTCCACTAAGAATATGCCTCCCTTTATTATTGCTTTGAAAGAATTTAACAAAACAAACAAACAAACAAAAAACAAAACCAAACAAAAACCCACAAGAAACTGATCAAGAAATAAAACAATGTAATGATAAAAGACCATCACAAATGATGTAGAAGCAACTTGGCAAAGCTGTTCCTGGGTAGCTAAGAAGAATGGAAAGTTGCAGCTGATGCATTTGTGTAGTTAAATCCAGAGTTTAGATCACAGTTCAAACTCTCAGATGGCAAAGAACTGCACAGGTTTTGCAATCCTATGGAATGAAAAATGGAAAAAACAGGCCTTATATTGAAGTGCATTGAGGCAAAACCTTTGAAAAATTCTTCATTCAATTTCTCTGCAAAACTATAGATATCAGATACCTAATTTTCTGTTACTTCCATCACTGTTATGAATCTATGCTGAAGTGTTTTTCTCACCCAAACAGGTGATTTTGGAAGAAGGCTATACAGGGAAACCAACCAGAGAGAGACATCAAAATCCTGGACAGTTAGTCAGAGAAATTTCTCCATGGAGATGATCTCATCTGTAGCCTTGCATTTCTTGCTCCAGTTTTCTTTTTTCAAAGTTTCATTGCTTCTGTTACCCCTTTCTCTTATTTAATTTCTCATATTCAACCTACTCTCTAAACTCGTAACATTAGAAAGGTATCCGCCGCTCCTCAGATGTTGATATTTCTGGTGTGATGCTTCCTTTGCTCACTGTTGGCTCTGCTTTGTCCAGTTTGATTGTAAGCACTTATCCTAACCTATTGTTATTACCGTACAAAAAGCAGTAAGATTTATGAGCTGCCACCCAAGTAACTGGGGGTACAGCAACTAGCAATTAAATCAGGTCCTGTGACTTTTAATGTAAATTTATAAGGGTAATTAGGAGTCAAGTCTCCAGGACAGTCTTGCCATTCATGATAGGTGGCTCAAGCCTTTTTCATTTTGACTTTTTTATTTATTTAATATATACACAGCTGGGACAAGGGCTGATTTGGCTCAGAATACAGCGACTCCTGACACAGAAAAAGTAACTTTTTTAAAGAAAACATTACAGTTCAAATGTTGCCAAAACCTCCAAAATCATCAGGATAATAGAACCCTCTAACACTGCATAGTTAGTATCAGAAAGCAAGGCATTACTTTATTCACAGCACTTGGGGCAGAGGGGTGGCCAGCAAAAGCCCAGTCTCCACACAAACACCAACAAAATACTTTTCCACCTGTTTTTAGATTTTTGACCTCAAAAAAATTATTGGTTCTAAATTACATAATCCCCTTTCATTAATTAGTATTCTATCTTCTACTGCCTGATGATTTCTCACTGTCCATGCTAATAAAGTCCATATTTTTTAGTCCTTTTAGTATTTTTCCTTTAGTAGGCACTTTCCATCTCATACACTAAGCCTTTGTTAGTCTCTTTTTAATCTTCTGTTTTCTGTAAAGTGTCCTTGTAGTCCATAAATTCTGCACATCTTGTATCCAATTTCAGTGCTACAACTTTCTTCTCCCAGGATTTGTTCACTGAAGCAGATCAAGGGTAGCTTAACAAAACAAAGTTTCAGTAATTTCCCCAAGATGTGTTCTCACAAAGTCAGCTCATGTTAAAATCTGCTGAATGCTAGCTGAAAGTGATTTAAGGCCTAACACACCACTCATGATTAAATAAAACAACTCATTAAAAGGTTAATTAAAATAATTAAAAATTATGAAATTCATTAAAAGTTACGAAATCAAACCCCTTCTTTGGGGTTTGACCCAGAAGAGACAAAATTTTTAACTAAGCATTTAACAAAAAGCCTCCGTAAATTCTTGAGAGAATGCAGAAATTTCATTCATTGAATTTAATAGCTGACACAGACAATTAAAAAAATCTCATTGAGTGGGAAAATAAAGTTAGTATGACAGTCTGTGACTGCTCAGGTTATAGTAATCTATCCACTAGCATTCTGGTGAGGGTTATCCTAAATTTCTGAGGGAATTTGTCATACCGCAGAGATGAAGTTGCCAGCCACAGCTGTTTCAATGTACCACTGCATGTATCTACTATTTGAGTTACTGTATCTCTATTACACATTATTTGGCCAATGCTTACCAACAGTATTCAGAAGCACTAGCAAGATACTAGGAGGTGAAAATAGATCACGAAGCACTGAAAGGTTTCCAAAGTTGTTCTACTGCATTTCTAATATGATGTTTCACCTTCTTTTTGATTACTCCTTGCGTAAAGCCAAATTAGCACAGAAAAATAATGGCATGCATTTCAAGTCAGTTAATATATTCTGAATTATTGCATTATATGTCACTATCATTTAGAGAAACAGTACAATTTTGGTCTATGTGGACTTAGCAATGAATAGCTTAAGGGTGACTAAGTACTTTCTAGCTCATCATACACAGACATAGTTAAAGATGACAAAAAAATTACTTTTGAAAGTTGCACTCCATTCCCCACAGAATAAGAGACAAATTCAGAATACTTGCAATAAAAGAATGCTGCATACATGATATGACTGAATTTGGCAGGTGGGAACAATCTCAGTAGGATAGTAAGGACAGACTGAAACAAACAAGGCCTCATAAAGGTGTCCGCAGTGTTTGGGGATTATATTATTCAAGTGGCAGAAGTGATGGAAAACTAACACATTTGCTTCCCTGTAGCAAAAAATGTTTCCTGCCTGCATCTCCCTCACCTTGGTTTCTAAGCTAATAACTGCTGCAAAAATACCTTGTTGTAACATGAACTCATATGTTCAGGGTAAAGATGGTGTAACTGTATTGCCCTGCAATAATGAGCTGTACACAGAAATAACAAGGAATTATTTCATGTAGAATAAGACATTTATGGATAACCTAATAATACAGAAAAATATAGGCCTAGTGCACTAGAAAAGGCTTGAGAAGTGAAGAAACATGGGGAGCAGAAAGGACTACAGGCATGAGAAAATAAAAGATGGGGCACAGACCTTGTACTGAAAACCCTGAAGCTGTAAACAACTCACTACTGATCACTGAAAGAAAGTGGTCATGCAACTAGACAAAAGGTAGTTTAGCAAAGAAAAAATAGTAGAATCCAACACATGTAAAAGGCACAAAATTTGGATTGAAGCTGCAGAAAAACGAGGAACAACGGCTGATAAAGAAAAAGCAATAGCAAAGACAAACATACAAAACCAGTCCCGCAGAGATCTCACCACAGAGAAGAAACCATCAACATGAACATTATTCTCAGCAAACTGGCCGAGAAAACACTGTAACACCCTCACCAACACCCAAATGAAACCACTGGCCTTATATGCCAGAAGTGTAGGGGAAGAGAAAGCAGAACAGTTTCTGACCCTTTCCCTCCTAAGGAGCATGTGAATAACAATTCTAATTCTTTTTTTCATTATTATTAAACTTTTCTGCATAAATGCATTCTACTGTAATAACTGCATTTGGACCAGTAATGGTTCTTGGATTAGACTATTAAGATTTCAATTATGTTAGCAATACATTCTTGGCTTTATATGAGGTGTGTCTCATTTCTGCCCATAGAAAAAGCCTGGAGTGCAACAGTGGCTGGCATTCTAACCACACAGAAGTTCCGTGAAAAAATGGAACAAAAGCTAAGGAAAGGTCATCTTCTGCAGACCAACTTAATTATTCAGTATTAATTAATAAAAAAAGAAAAGGCAATTATTCAAATATTTTACTTATTCTCCCAAATACTTCTATAACATTGGTTTATATAATTGACACTGTATCTCTGAGAATACTGTATTCTGTTCTCCTTCATGGTATGCTGGTTTATTGTCAAGCAAGTTAATAAGACCATTTTATAAAAACCCTTGGAGGCCAAAATATTAGTCAGTATGTCAGAAAACCTTCTACTATTGCAACTCAAATTAGCTATATTTTGCTAGAATATATTTATGTACCACTTGTACTTATTTCTTCCAGTGTCAACACTGTCCGTTACACAATAATTATCTTCACTACCCATGATGTTTACCACTCTAAAATATTCAGTGACTGTCACACTTCTCAGTCTTCATTTTGCCAAGCTAGAAAGCTTTTTTAAGTTTTCCAGTGAGACACTTATTTTCCCATAACATCATTAACCCTTCTTTTTACTCATTCCAGTTAGACTCCATCTCTTCTGAACATAAGAACTGATAGTCTTACCACTAGTCCTTACTGTTAATCCTTAAGTGCTTGCCTTGTCCTTTGTACTATTAGATTTACTATTAATTATGTCATGCTTTAGTCGCTTTAGTTCATAGTGCTGTCCAGCTTCTTTTGCTATTGCTCTCCACATTTTCTTGAGAATCTGTCAGCATATTGCAAGCATACATTGAACAGTACATTTAAAAAGTGTAATTTTGTGCCTCAATAACTTATGAAGTTAATAAATATTATCAGTTCTAACCCTGAGCTCAGAGGAACACTACTTGAAAGCTCCTTTTATTTTAGTAATTTCCCTGTCAGTATAACCTACTTCCTGCTTAATCTATTCCAGACATAACTCCCACATTTTATTTCAGTCCCCATCCTAATCTACCTATTGCTTTCCTATGTGGCACTATGTCAAATGCTTTATTGAAATCTATACATATTAATTATTTTCAGTTTCTTTTGACTGACCAATCATCCTTTCAGTCAAAGAAAAATATTAGGTCGGCTGGTACTATAAAAATATTCAAGCTTGAACTTTTACGACAGCCTGTTTTCCAGCGTCTTCTATTAATTCAAAAGAATTAAATTCATGTGGCTGAAGGTCTTGCATCCCACTGCCCTCAAAGCAAATGATTTCAAAGTACAGTATTTGACTTGTCTTCCTGTATTATTACATGCTGAACAGAAAATGATCAGCAGTTTTATGTTGATATCTGTAATTGAAGATCTACACAGCTCTCCCGTACAATTCTATAGACAGTTCTTCAACATCAGGAGGCTTTAACCACCGCTGAAAAAGCAAGAACACATTAACTAAGCAGTTATTTAATGGGCACTTTTACAACAAACTGGAGAATGGTCTTCTCTAGATAGAATTGCCATTTCAGCAGCACAGCATCATTTTCACCTCACCTTTTATGAGTGTAACTTGCACCAAAACTATATGCTTTGAAAATTTGAGGTGAAGAAACTGAATATTTTCGCAGGCACTTAGATGACATACCAAGCACTCATGAGTGTCTCGCCTGATTTCCTTCCCCTGTTTACATGTAACTGTCTTGGCCATGACCTTCAAAAGCTGAAAGGTACTAAATGCCTGCATATACCTGTAAAATAAAAGCAGACCAAACCATTCATCTTCTAAACTGTTAAATACAGTTCTAGCATTAACTAGTAATCTTCAAAATTATTCCTGCCAAGGACCCAGTTCAGACATTAGCACAGGATGGGGACCATTATGAAAGCTTCAGTTTTCTCATTGTGTGTTGCCTCCTGTTTTTAAGGCTAAGAAAGTTTAGAAGAGCAGTGCAGGCTATTCCACATCAGTTAGTTCATTTCAATGCTCAGAAACATTCCTGAGCACACTTATTTGTGCAAGCACACATACATACAGCCTAGGCATATGGCTACCGAGGAAATCTTACACTGCAAATTTAAAGATAAATGTAAACAGATCCCTTTAACCTTTAATATACACAGAACAAGAAATCATTTAGTAATTCCTCATTTTTTCCTTTCCAGAGTCTGGAAACATATAGAGACTAAAAGACTGCACTAGGAAGAATTATTTTGTGCTATATAAGGTTATAAGCCCCAGACACTCTCCTCATCTATAGGTATTCGATCCAGGAAACTTTTCCACAGACAGACAACCTCACATTATGCAAATAATATGTTTATTTTCACCCCTCTAATTAGAATAACGGAATCATAGAATCATTAAGGATGATTCAAGATCATCAATATTAAACTTCGACCAAATACCACCATGCCTACTAAATAATATTGCAAATTACCAGGAAGCTTGATCAGCAACTGAATGTATACCAGAGACAAGACACCTAGAGGTCCCAATGGCCCCAGCTAGATTTTTTCTGGGGCCAGCTTCCACACCACAGGCCTTAGAGTCCACTTCATCTCAGCCCCAGGTGGCGTTGTAGAGGAGTACCAGCTCCCAGCTCCACCACACAACCCATGGTTCCCATTCCTGACCTGTGTGACTGACTTCTCAGCCTGATCTCTGGCCTGCCTCATCACCACAAAGCCAGCGGGAAGTCTCACTTTTTGCTTAAGCTTGTCTGTCAGCTCTGGGTCTGCCGTGCTTGCTTCATCCAGATGGCAAGGGCCACATCCCCAAGGGCCAAACTATCACGCTCAGCTTCCCACTCCCTAGGGAGCAGCCAGCCCCTGCTGCTCCCTGACAGCATGCATCAGTAATAAATCTATTCTTTATCAAGAGATTACAGGGGTTTTTCCAATATTTCTTTTGAAATTCTGTGACATATGTACTAACCCTATTCATTGTACTAGGTCAAGGTGACTACATCAGCCACATCAATTCACCAGGCCAAAATGCAAATTTTCAGCCTAGAAAAATGTTGCTATTGGAGTTCCTAGGAAGATGGCTTAGGGAACAGTCTTATTTAATATTTACACTGACAGCCTTGGCTCGAGGAGTTGATATGTACTAAAGAGGTCGAGTAGTGGCACAAAGTTGACAGGGATACAAGTGAAAGTAGGAATATGCTGGGGAAAAATAAAAAAAACCCTGCAAAACTGAAATAATACAACCTGAATGAGATCTAACACAACCAAACCCAAGCATGGGAAGCTAGCAGCTTCCCACATGATCTTCTAGTATAAGCATGAATAATATCAGTTGAATATGACAAAGGGGAGACCTTAATGGACTAGTTCAGTGTCTGATGGCTGCACACCAACTCTGTGAAGTGTCAGCAGAAGAAAAACATGAACAAAGGTTCACTCTGTTGTGACCAGAGTGCACTAGATAAATTCCTACAACACATTTTCCAGTTAAGCTTTGTCCAAAGTCAGCTGAGTTAACACTCTGGGAAACCACTCTGCAATGCAAAGCTCAGTAAGAGGACACAACCAGGACACTTGCTTCAAAGGTTCATTCTCCTTCTGAATTTAAACATGAGATTGTTATCATTACAGCACTGCCAATCTTAAGCTACACATAGTTTGAGATGGACAAAATCTTATTGTTCCATAGACCCAGTACCCTCCCTGAAGTTAATCTACAGCAGAAGGTATTTTAGCAGATGCTCTCAGACCTGTTTTTGCTGCAAGAATATTTAGCTCATACCCCACCCCATGGCATGAGAGCACTGTTTTGTATAATCAAAACCACAGGTGAAGCACATTCTGTATTAAACAGGCATTGCTGTGGCATGTTTGAGAAGTGGAAAGCGAGTTCCTTTTCTATCCTCACCTTTGCTCATTAAATACAAGCTTAAGAAAGGCAGTTTCAAGACCAAGCTGAATTAATTTGTGTTATCTGGTCGGGCCTTTTTTTCTTTTCCTCCTTTCCTTTAGACCATCAATAAAACATTAGTTGTGAATGGCTGATTTGTTCCATTTCCAGCAGATACACTCCAGGCTCACTGCAAGGCTTTTCATTTTGAAAATGTTTTTGTCATAACATCGCTATGGTTCCATCTGCCTGAGTGACAAATACCAGCTAAACAGCTTTATTGGACACTCTGGCCCTTAACACCTAAACTATGCTAAAATTCCAGGGGCAATTTTAAATATCTATAAACCAAAACCAAACACCACAGCTTGCACTGTATGGAATACATTGAACAGTTATACTAAAATATACAGCATGAGAAGCCCATACAGAGAAAGGCAAGTGAAAAACAGATACTGAATACATTATTTATTAAGAATGAGAAAAAAGCCCAAACAGCCTACAATCCAAGCCATGCTGTTTTTTACATCTCGTGATGGATGTCATAACAAGCTGCAAGACAGAAACAGGAATGAAAGAAGTGAGCCCTTTCCCTTGGAGGCAGGCTAGGAATCTGAAGACTTTCTGTACTTCATGGCATATGCTGAAAGAGCAAAGGTCCTTTGCTGCCATCACCTGGCATAAATAAAATGAGAAAAAGAAATTTCCTCTTCAAGCAATACAGTCAAAACTCATTAAGTTATGTGCTGTTATGCGATACAATGACAACATAGCCTTGGTTTCTCAGAGAAACAGTGAAATTAGAAAACGGTATCTCTCATGAAAAATAGATAAATCTCCATTCAACATCTGCACAATAAAACCAAGCGTGACCTCTGCAAAACACAGATACCATTCTACACTGCATCATGGCCAGGGCTTCCAGACCTGGTGTGTTCACAGAAGGATCTGCAGAATTAAACCTGCATTTACCAAAGTGATAAGAAAACTAAATAAGACTCCAGGAGATTTAGGAGAAAAAATAAGAATGTAAATCAGAATCATCAGGTGTATCAGACATAAAGGTAGTGGGGCTGTCAAATCTCCATTTTTTGATTATGGTAAAATTTAGTTAAATATTATCAGCTTTCTTTATGTTCCACACTGACACCAAACAACATTCAGGTGGTGTTTGGAGAGAAACAGACACAAAGTGTTCTAATCCACAAGTGTCTGTAATTTATCTGCACTTCAGTAGATGCCACATAAAAATATTATCTTACAGCTTGATGTGACAGACAGTACTACAGCTGAAACCAAGAAAGGAATAAAAGAGACAACGTTCACTGAATGCCCCTCATCCTCCACTGTATAATCATCCAGGAGTAGACTGAGCTGCTAAATATTGAAGATACACTAAGAAACAAGTAAGAGCTTCCCTACTTAAACAGGCACCACAAAGCATTTTTGGTTCAAATATAAAGATTATCCAGTAGCTTTGGATCACTTTTCAGAGATTTTTGTATCCAGTTTTTAACTCACTGCAGTGATTTAGCTCTAAAAATACTCAGATGGTATGTGGACCAGCTCTGTGCTGTCTGCTGTTTACATACATCATTAAGGAGTTTTAAGACTTTCAAAATAAAACAGGGAAAAGTATCCATAATTCCTTGAATGAAGTTCGTGTGCTCAGGAGGGAAATATTTACATAGCTTGACATTCAATAAATTGTTATTTCTTATTCAATAAGGTAAAGAAAAATGTTAATGTTGCATTTCAAAGTCTGAAAGGATGAGATTTCAGGAAAGCTGCAAGTTCAAAGAGTAGAAAACTCAAAATACTGATGGAACCCATTTTACCATTTTTATGGTAAAGATGCACCATAACTGTCACTTTGTTCCTGAACACCTGGCAAAAGCTGTCCACTGAGGCTTTGATTTGGACAAGCAGCAAACAGGTTAGTGACCTGCATTCCCCAGGTTTTGTGGATGCAAAACTAGTAAAAAAGCTAGGTATAAAATTCTTCAGCTGGGATAGATATTTATGGCTCTTTCATATGAGATATCTATTCCTAAGGTTTCACTGTGTCACTTTTCACATCAGGTCAGAAAGAGAAGAGCAAACAATGAAAATCAAAATGCACACATGTTCAATTCAAATTTTAATTAAATACTTCTGCCCCTTTTTTGAAGATGTTTCTTAGCTGTAACACCTATCCCTGGTCCAAAGTAACAGGCATCACAGACAGAAAACCTAGTGTATAAAAGATATACACTGGGGGGGCTGGAGTATGAGTGGTTCATGCCCTACAAGAAGAGGCCGGCTTGTGGCTGCACACCTGAAATAGCAGCCTTGTGAGGAGGTATGCTACACTACAAACTCACTGCTTGCACACAGAAATATTTCCAAGATGCACTTTTGAGCACTTACCTTGACAAAAAAACCTTTTAACATTTTTTCCCATGACCAACTATGAAATTCAGGAATTTGTCCCAAAAAAGAATCTCCAGTGAAGGCAAATTTTGAAAATAAAGTAAGATGCCAATACTAACTATGAAAACCAGCAAAAGCAAAAACATCAGCATGATCACTAATTTTAGTTTTGCATGCATCTCCTTAGCTTAAAAAAGAAGCAAAGCACCTATGGGAAAGATTTCAAAATCTGCTAAAAATTTCAGAAGCCCAGATTCCACTGAAAGTCAGAGATTTAAAGGACATTATGATGATGTTTATATAATGTTTTTTCAAGGTCCTGTCGGACCAATAGGATTAAATTTCCACTCCTGGCTTTGTCACATATGCGTAGAAGCAAAGAATCATGGGATAATGCAGGTTGGAAGATACTTTTGCATCATCTTGGAAATCATCTTGCCCAAGCCCCTGTTCAAAGCAGAGACACTTCTGAAGTTACAGCAGGTTGCTCAGGGTCTCATGCAGACAAGATCTGGAAAGCTGCAAGGATGAGTATTCCACATGCTCTGCAGGTAATTTTTTCACTTTCATCAATTCATTCAAACAATCTAACTCCCATCTGTAAGCTGGAATAAGGACACAACCTTACTTCAAGCAGTTTTACGGGAATAAATCCAGTGCCTATGACAAATACTATTGATTAGGAGACCTACATACACACATAATCAGTGTATCTAATTCTCATGCACTTGAATATCTCTTTGCTAATATTTAAAACCTTGTAAATGTAATTTTGAAAGGTTAAGGATATCAAATACTTCCGTAAGGCAATTCCAGTTTAAAGATCCATTTTGGAATACTTTTGAATAATGCAATATTTAAAACTATAAGAGAAACTCAAATTATCTGTTTGATGAACCTCTACAATATGTTCTTATTTTTTTAAAAAGACAATAAAACCTTCTTTAGAAGAACTGCTCATTACCTTGTTTTTGCAGAGCACACTGCAAACCAAACCATTCTTTTTTCTTGTTTTATCCCCATTTTAGTTCAGGCCTTTTAGAGCCGCTATAAAACAAAATTGAAATAGTATCTTTTAATAAACCCATTCAGACTTTATAGGTAATTGTTTTTGCCATCAAGTGACCCTCCCTCAATTCAGGCACAGCTGCAGACTGCCAAGCAACAACTTCAGTTAAAATATTTCCTGATACATTTTCTTCAGATGAAGTTAATGGCCCTGAGTCATTGCCTCAGGCCATCAACCCTCTCAATCAGTCATTAATCCCCTGAAATTGCCCAGAGTCTCAATTGTTACTGCTTAAACAGACTAAATTAGGTTTTGAACAAACAGAACAAATGAAGGTCAATATCAGGAAACAGAACTCAGTAAAAATTAAAGAAAATTTTGAGAAATATGTAATAGGTCTGGATCAGTTCAAGGGATACAAGGACTTGATGACAAGGTCTTCTGTGGTTACTGAGGACAAGACCAGAAGAAAAGGTAGTTTAACTTGAATGAGAATTAGGTCAGATGTTTAATGCTATAAACAATAACTTCTAGCACAGAGTCAGGTCATAAAAGGTGCCTGTACTGTCAAAACACTGAAACTAAAATATAGTTGCATAGTACTTTTAGTTACAGATGATGCATTTCAAATACACTCTGTCACAGAATTCTACAGACACTGGAAATACTTTTTTCTAGATTTTACAAAAAGTATTTGGGAGCTACCTTTATGATAGGTTTTGTTCGCCCCCAACACACACAAATAGGAAAGGAAAGCATAATGCTCTTCAGTATTACAAATTATATGCGTGAATCCTTGTAAAATTTGCTGTTTCCTTTCCCTTCTTCATTTTCCAGCCTCACTAATTAGTCATTACTATTGCTATTAAGCAGTTATAATCAACATTCCTAACCAGGAAACAAGAAACTTACCAGCTCTCTTTTGAGTATTTTGTTTTCTAGTGTGATGTAGTCAGCTGACTACACCTGTCCCATAGAGGACCTCCTGCAAAGGCAAATACTCCACTTCTACAAAACCAGTTGAGGTTGCACCACTAACACCATCTTCCCTCTCAGCTCCTGGGGAA
Source organism: Empidonax traillii (assembly GCF_003031625.1). Lineage (NCBI taxonomy): Eukaryota > Metazoa > Chordata > Aves > Passeriformes > Tyrannidae > Empidonax > Empidonax traillii. Next base: position 291,729 of record NW_020955953.1, read on the forward strand.
TTCATACATGAGTGTACACAGCAGCAGCAGCAGCATATGGGCTAGTGAGGCTTAATGGACCAGAATCAGCTCAAACACAGTACAAATATTTAGCAACAAGAAAGCAAAAACAGAGCACAGCATTTATAAGCATAAGAAAAATAACACTTTCCTAATTATGTATTGTATAATGTATGTATGTAGCTCTTACAGAGAGTAACAGGGCAGAAATGCAGCAATTCAGAAGCTGTAAACATTGATAATAACCTGGCGTTGTAGAAGTAAAAAACACATCATGTAATATTTGTAGAAAACATCTCTGTCATCATTTTATAGACCATTAAGTAACCAGTGAAACATGCAAGTTAGATAATGTCAAATAATTAGGAAAGCAGGACTTAAATAGTGCATATGCACTTCAGTCCATACAGGGTTAATTAACAGGACAGACAGGACTGATTTTCGCACACATTCAGTATTGTTTTGGAAATGCTGTACAAGGAAACCTACTTGGTTTTGCATGGTCTCTGCTAGAGCTCCTATGTGTTACTGCAGTACCAATAAATCACTACATTTACACAAGTAGAGCCAGTGGCAATCACCATAACATAAGCACAGATTATGCTGAAAGGTTTGTAATTTTCTTCTAATTAATACCTGATTTTTGTTAGCAACGCCTGGCTTTCACAGCTTTCCAATGCAGTGTAACAGCATTTTAATCTCTTTTTATTCCTGCCTTATTCTAGACAATAAGCTTGTGAGCAAAATTTGCAGCAGTTTAGAATTCCTTTTTTTTTTTTGGCCTGTTGTAAATAAAGACTGATCAAGGTAGTCACTTTTACTCTGCTGCTACTGTTCATTAATACAGATCAGATCAAGCGATAAAGATCTATGTTTCCAAAGAAAACATGCCACATCGAACAAAAGTAAGCCAAACACAGATGACCAGCGGCTCATCTGTACCAAGGAAATAGGGATTGGGTGTTCCTGTGCCAAGTATAGCCAAACTGGCCTTCTTCCTTCAGCAGTCTCTGCATCAGTGTTAGAAAGTGGTATTCAGAGCTAGCTACTGTTTTGGGAAGTAGCCTCCCATAGCAGTAAGAGCCACTACCTCAGCCCCAGCTGAATCCTGGCAACATCAGGAAAACAGCCTTATGAAAGGCTACTACCATCCAAGAGACACAAGGGTTCCTGCTAGGAGACACGAGCATCCTCCTGTGGTGATGGAGAAGGTCACTGAAAGTGCAGGCGTAGCGTTTTTTTATGAAGGGGACTAGGAGAGGAACAGGCTGGCCTGAGAGCAAGAGAAGGAAACCATTCCTGAATCTTTCAAGTTCCTCTGAGCACTCCCAGTTCACCTTTCTTACCAAGAATCTCACTTTACCAGCATTCTCTGGCTGTCCACCAGTTTTCACATCACTTCTGAGATTCACAGATTCTCTCATGTTCTTCCAGCTGACCCTCAGAAGCCCTATTAAGTCTCTTCCTAGCCCTCCATGCCTGTCTCCCAAAGCATCCTCTGATCCTCAACTTCACAATCTCTGAGACGTACATTATGGTTGAATTTCAAAAAAACAGCAGAAAAAAAATATGGAAAAAATACATAAACAATTTGACAAGAAAACTGTTGCTATATTCTTGGCCTACTTTTGCACTCTTTTCCAAGCACCTACTGTTGGCTGTTCTCAGTCAGAAAGCCATCTCAGATACACAGTTGGTCTGATATGCTTTTACCATCATGGTCAAAAACAAGGGGTTGTTTACAAAAATTTTGTAAGTCACTTGTCTTTCTTAGGTAATTATTTTCTCTGTTTTTTTGCTTGGCATTGTCAGAATTACTAATCCTGTATGTTTGACTCCAAAAGTAGTTGTCATGGAAATGAGGCTGATCTTGCAAACTGTAAACACCATTTCCCTCCAAAAGTGTTTAGGAAGAGAATCAGGGGTTCTAGTTTGAAAGTGAAACAACAAATTCCAGTTTGAGCTGGACAGTCACATTTCATTGGCAGACACTAGGAGTAATGAGCCTACAGAAAACATATTTCTACTGCAGAATTTATCTAAATTTACCTGGCTGAGGCAGACTACCTCTCCCCTCCCTTCTTCCCTCAATATTTTATAGCAATCTTCAAATCAGATTGTAGTAAATGTTGTAGTAAATAAAAATGATCCTAAACTCAACTGCCATGTATCTCAAAACTTCAGTGAAAAATGAGGAATTTCAATATTAATCGTTATAAGTTGGTAGGTGACAAAACAAATCAAAAAAATATTTATAATTCCAATGCAGAAAGTTTCTGTCACAAACCTTTTAAAACAATGCTGCCCTCATCAACGTACTTCAGAAAATATACTGAAGTACTTAGAGCAGTTTGCATTCACTTCTTCCTATGTGTCACTCCCTTTTTCAATATTTGCATTGAGCTGGATTCTATGAAGTTATAACATGACTAATTGGATATTAGTCTCAATCACAGCACTCAAAATACTAATATTTAAAAAACAAAAAACCAAAAAAAAAAAAAAAAAACCACCAAAAAAACCAAAACCCCCAAACAAACAAACAAAAAAATCCTCCCCTAAAAACAACCACTCTCCTGCTGTAGAATCCCTGAAGATAAGGGGCTAATATGTAATGTTTCTCAGACACAGATAGCTTGATGGCTGTGGAGCCAACCAAGGAGTGTTGGTAAGAATTTGCTGTGATAAAGAACAGGATGTGGCTGGAGAAGGTGGCCATGTGGAGAAAGGGTAACACTTTTCTGGGACAAACATCCTTGTTCTGGCTCCTGCAAGTAACCACAACACGTTCTGGCTCCTGGAAGTAACCACAACACAATACAGTTCAAGCACAGGAAGGAGGTCAAGAAATGGGCATGGACTGTCAACCAAAGGTCAGTTCAGTAGGGAAGGGGATCAAGACCACCAAAGATCCCTAAAGCCCTTGACCCATTTCCAGAAAGGTCTAGAAGAATGAACTGTACATGATAGCTCATTTGCATAGAAAGAGATAAGCTTAGCCCCAGGACTGAGAGAAATTATCTGTAAAAAGCTATCCCCATAAAGCCCAGGTGGCAGCCCCAGGACCTTGGACACCCCATCAGCTGGATCAGCATTGGAGCCAGGACTGGTGATCATTCTATCTTTCCTTCTTTCTTTCCTCCTTTCTTTTTCTCTCCCTCCTTGCTTTCTCATTTTCTTCTCTTTCACCTTATTCAAAATCAACTGCCGTGCACTTATAATGGAAGATAAAGGACTAACTTAGAGCAGTTTCCATGCCATTTGTAAAATTGACAAACAAAACTTTGTAAGTCTTTGCAGACCCTCGGACTTTTGTCATTCCATTTCGACCACAGGCATTTACTAATCTTGGCTGCTCCCTTCCCCTTCAGGGTTGGACACCACACCTGCTTGTTTTCTGGAAGTTTTAAGTAGAAAAACGTGCCCTTAACTCACATTCCCCTCACCAAAAGAAAGTCAGGGCCTCTCAACATCACTTTAGAGGTAGGTTCTCTTGTCCGTATTCCTAGTAACACCAAACAAGGACACAGAATAGCTGCAGCTGCACAGCCAATATGTGCTGGAAATTGATATAATTTCCATAATGAATCCTGGATAAATTTGATGCTAACCAACATTTCAGAGGAAAAAGACAAGCAGCAAAACCCCATAAAGGCTTATGTATACATTTAAACCACGATCAGAACTACATATAGAAGATTTTAAATAGTAATTTTCAGCAGGAGCCTTGAATATCCAAGAGTACCTAACACTGAAGAAAGAAATGTCCAGTCTAAGGTATGAGACAGAGTGTAATATAAAAATGAGAAGTTCATATAAACTATTTATTCAGGTATTATAGATGTATATGTAAACCTAACGTAAACCAAAATGTATATGTAAACCAAAACTGAAAGAAGTCTAGGAAACTGAGTATCTAAATTAATCCCTGAAGTGATATGTACAGTTTTGTAAGTGCCTACTCGAAGCAAATGGCTTTGAGCTTTCTCTTTAAGGTTTTTTGATGGTTGTGTTTTGGTTTGGTTTTGGGTTTTTTAACCAAGTAATTAATCTCTGGTAGCCAAGTTTAAAAAAGAAGAGTGGTTTGTCTGTATTTTTATAGATGCCCCTGCCAAGATTTGAAGGCAGATGCCAGAAGTGAAGCAACTTTGAAAATCAAGATGCCTAATTAGGCATGAAAATGAGATTTGGGAACTATATGTCATGCATTTCAGTTATGAAACCTTGGAAACAAAATCCACTGGTATATCACCAAATTAACTTCATATCAGGGTTCTGCTTCATGATAACATTTTTTAAATTTTCAGAATTGTTTGGGAACCATAAATGAAAGCAGTGAAAAAAAGGCACAATATTTTAAATTTTCAATTAGACCCATGTGAGCTGTTCTCACTTCAAAATTTTAGGACACTAATACCTAGAATTCTGGCTTAGCCTATCAGTCAAGGTTTCAAGTGACATATCTCTACACAGAGAGGATACATATGCAGTGGATGCTGAAACTTACTGCTACTTCTTCATCTACACACACCATGTGATATGCCTATGAATTTAAGACATTTTGCATCCTTGAATATTTCTCCTCATCCTAACCAGTCACAGCAGAGGTTTAACAAAAACACAGAGACAGTCGGTACAGTCAGTTTGGGTCTGCTTGCGTGCTGCTTGATGATCTAATTCTGGAATTTTTCCCCAAAATTCTCATGGAAGCTCTATCTTCCCCCCAAGGAAAATATCATTTGCTCTGCTGGAATTTTCACTTCCTTCCCTTCCAACTACAGTTGCACAACTAAAGAAACAGTAGTTGGAAATAGCCCAAATTTGGAAAGAAAAAACCCCAAACCTATTTGCCAGCCCCCTAAGAGAAATTTTCTTATTTTCTTTACCTTTCCTTCCTTTCAGTACTGGAAAGAGTGAAAGTACAGCCTATACTTGTAGCCAAGGACTCAATCGTGGGAGTATAATTACAAGGCCCTATTGTCATTTCCCCTTAATATAATTAATAAAACATTTGTTTCAGTTGCCTACACTTTTCTCTTTTTCCATACTAAAAAGAAGCGAGATATTACAGAATAATGAAGTAGCTTTATCCTCCTTTCCAATACTTAATATTCATAATTACATAGCTGTGAGAGGACAGAGACAATGCTTGTCATATGTTGTACTTCAACCTTTAAGGATTCTGCAGCTTCCATTTACTCTTTTTGAATGCACAAGCACTGCCAAAAAAACTCCAGTGCACTACTGCACACTACCAAATGTGTGTAATTATCTAATAAACAGGCTGATGGATTATTTTGGATAATTTTATTTTAAAGCACTGCCCAGATCATCACAAATTTCATATTACTATAAAGCAGTTTAACTTCATATCACTTTAAAAATTTAGGCAGATTTTCACATCATTATTAGCAGAGATTAACAGCATTAACAGCAAGTCCAAACTCAGCATTTTTAGCAATCTGCTGAACTGCACACAATACAGCACGTGTTTCTACACAGCTGCATAGCTACACTGGTTTGGAAGCTGCTACTCTGCAAGTACATGCTATTCAGGTGTTTATTTTTCCAGAGTTCTGCTCCAAAGCCAGTAAAGTTGTACTCTTCCTGCCACTAAACAAATTTAAGATAATCCATATTCATCAGAACTAGATTGACATGATTTGAAAATATGACTTTAAAAACAAAAAAATATAAGAAAGAAGGAAGTAAAACTGTAGGATGACTACAGTAAACATGTTACTTTCCTAACTACTGGTCCTGGTAAAACCTAAAAGGAAATTCTTTTACCAAGAAAGTTCTGTTTCATGAAAAACTTTTAGGCGCATTAAAGTATCGTATTTTCCTAAGGTCTATCAACATACCAAATTCCCCTGAACTGTGGCATGCTTAGTGTTGCTTTTAAATGAGGAACATGTCATACCCACACAACCAAGATCAAGTCATAGTGTCTCCAGGTCTTTTGCCTTCAAACTGTAAGAATCCTTGTATTGTAGAAGAAGCCAAATACCCATAATTACAACATTT
>NW_020955953.1:300305-304098 GCF_003031625.1 Empidonax traillii
ATTTCCAGGATTCACCAGGCAGTATCTAAAAATACTTAGAAATATCAATATATAAAATGATGTGTGAAGTGCTGGTTCAGTAATGCAAAAATTAATGCATTTTTCCAATGTGCTGCCCTATATGTACCAGACAGGTCTCTGTCAGTTACCATGTAAGTGTGAAGTGAATTTTATTTGTCCATACAACATTTTCTGCTCAACATCTTCTTTCCCAAATGCCTCTTAAAGCCATAATACCTCTTCTGCTCTGTTTCTGTCACCATCATGGCATCACAGAATCATAGACTCAGGGACATTTAGCTTCAAGAAGCCCTTTAAGGTCATCAAGTCAAACTGCCAACTCTACCACTAAACCATGTCCCTAAGCATCACACCTATATGTATTTATGGCCATCCCAATCATGAGCATCCGGTTTCTCCAGGTGAATACTATGGGAAATAGTGTCAATGGCTTTTACTGGACATTCTTGTAGATGAGCATCACATCTGCTGACCTCCAGTCACTTGGGACCTCCTTAGTTAGCCAGGACTGCTGGTAAATGATAGAAAGTGGCTTGGTGGGCACTTCCACCAGCTCCCTCAGTATGTTTGGGTGGATCCCAAATGGTCACATAAATCTGTGTGTGTCTAAGTGGTGTGGTAGCCTGCTGACTATTTCCCTTTGCATTATGAGGGCTTCAGTTTGCTCCCTGTCTTCCAGCTCAAGCAGCTGGGTATTCGGAGTACAACTGAATTGCTATTAAAGGCTGAGGCAAAGAAGACGTTAAATACCTCAGCCTTTTCCTCATCCTTTGTCACTAGGTTTGCCTCCACATCCAATAGAGGATAGGTTGGACTCGATGATCTTTTGTTTTCAGCCTAATGCAGTGTTTCCTGCCTCTCACTTTGTAAGTTATGTATAGTCACAGAATAATATATTGCATACAAGATAAAGACGTGTGTATTAGTTCTTACTTAGTGGTTTTCAGGAACAGCAACTACATAACTTTATAAAAGGTATCTTTATACCCACTTAAGGAGAGAAGATGGGGCCTCTGCCCACTGATTGCATATCTTAGAATGAAAACCAGGCATCCCAAAGTCCATCTGGGGGTTTTATCAGTTCTTTCTCACAATACTGAAAATTATGACCAAAACACAAATTATCACAGAAAAGAGCCATGCTCTCAACATTGGAGAGGGGTTTAAGATGATTCTTTCTTTTAATGGCCAGCTTTGGAAAGTTAGGCTTACTCTAAGCTTTCCTCCTTAGGCATAGTAGACATAAATAATGTTATTTTTTTTCAGATGAAAGAGCATATGCTAGCGCCAACCTTACTCCAGTTACTAAGGCAACAAGGAGAACACATACACAAAATTCACAAGCCAGATAAAATCAGCTCCTGTTTATGCATGAGTTGTGACTATGAGCATTGGCAAAGATTTTAAAAACAGACAACTGGCACTAGAATATTAAACAGCATTAATTTTACTCTTTCTTCTACTGTACACATCACATTTTACTTATGCCCTTTTGACTTCACTCCCTAGCAGAAAATTGTTCTAGCTTAAGTATGGAAGTTATTATCATTCCTCACTTCAGATTCAGGCATCCAAATAAATGAAACTTCAACAGTGCTTAGAATCAAGCAGCTTCTAGGCTCCAAGGCTAATAGAACCACTAGGATTAAAAGTGGTAACAACAGGCTTAACTATCTGGAATAATGTAAGCAAAATAGCATGTCATTTTTATGTGAAGTAATTTGATGGTGAAAATATAATATTAAGCCTTACATTGTACCTAATCAAGGCTAAGCTACAGCATCATATCAAACCTTTATTAAATTAATCTTTGTAAAACAATTCTCATAAGTTCATTCACTCTCTCCATAACACTTTAGTCACAGCAGTTGTAACTCTGCTGTAAACAACTTTCTAATTGTATTTCTCAGTCTTTATGGCGAGAGACGTGCTAATGGATTTAAGCATGTCATTACAACAGAAAAGTTCCTTAGAAGAAACAAAAGCTCACAAACAAAGCACTCTCCAGCTAAATTGTAGTTGCCCCCCACACACCCACCCACAGCCACTTTGCTTTATTCTGAGAGTTTGAATAGGAAATGAGCAATATTCATTGTCAGTATAGACATGCAGTAGAGAAATGTTTCATCCTCTGCAAGGTCAAGTGCTGGCATAACAGAAACAATGCTGTAATTTGACAGCCTAGCATACACAAAGTCATACATTTTGTTTTCTACAAGTGTCCCTGTAAATCAGCAGTCTCTAATCACTAATTCATTGTCTATGCTGATTTCGGTGTAATTCACAACACATGACAGAACTTAACAACATTTAAACCACTCATTAGTGTAGCTACATCTTCCAAACATAGCCAGGCTCAATAAATTGCCTCAATTCACAATATTTTATATTTTATTTTTATATATTTCATTAAAAAAGGAATGTGCGGTCTATAGGAGCACAATAAGCATTTCATTGTACGTATAAAGTAATTCTTAAATGTTCTTCATAAAAACATATCAAATTCTCAAAGTGTTTTCAGTAAATTATATGTGCCTAATTGCCTGATTTATTTTTGAAACTGTTATCGGATAAATTACATGTCTATGATTTATATGCCATGACATTATTAAAGTTAGTAATAAAATACTGCATTAATCAGAACCAAGAGTTTATCCACATATAGCTGTATTTCTAGAAAACCATATTAAATATAAATTAGAACACCAAGAATGCTATCAAACACTGCCGCCATCTACACAACCTAGTAATGAAGAAATCTGGCTTTCAAAATTTCATTTTGCAATAATATTTTAGGCAGTAGCTTTAGGAACCTTACTGTTCGGATAATTATGTAGTTTATTGCACCTTTCTATTTTTTTTTTCTTTCTGTGTATATTTTCTCAAAGGAATGCCTTTTTCCTCTGATATGGCTCTCTAGCAAAAGTGAATTTTGCTGAAAGTAATAAAACAAGGCATTTTTGAACACTATGAAAAACATACAGGAGAATATTTTAAGTTGTATTTAGTAAAATTCTGTTTAAGCGTAGGAAACAACTTCAAGGAAGACTCATTTCCAGTCACCCTTATTTCCACTACCTTGCCCTGTAACTTCCTGAATACATCATACATTCAGTATATTCTGTAAGTTTACCCTTGTCTGAGGCATACATTAATTCTCTTCACAAAAAAGTCTTAATTCTCCTGCCCAACGACCCCACAAAAAAAAGTAAAAATAAAGGAATAGTTCATATAGTCCTGAACCACAGCCAGTACTTCTATGTCAGCAGAAATCTGTCTTAGTTCATATAAATATTTCCCGTCTATGGTGAATATATTTAAAGCTTAGTTTTTATCTTATAAATGCTAATTACTTTAGCCTTTTTAGTTATCAAAGAGAAATTATTAGAGGGAAATTTCTAAGAGAGGAACTCACAGGAAAAAAAAAGTTAAAAGAGCATTTGCATACAATTTAAAGGCAAAACCCCCAAACACTATGCCTTTGTTTTTTAGATGGATTCAAGTCTCTTTATGCCTTGAAGTACATCTCTGTTTAGTAAACTTCTCTTTAAATTCCTAAGCAAGTTCTTTCACCTGCTTTTTCACAATACTTCATTTCAATTTCCATGGTAATTGTACTCTTGAGAACTTTACATGTATTCTGCAGTTTACATTAGAATACACAAAGTGTAATTCAGAGAGATGCCACCATAGGACTTCAGTGTAGACATGTGCATACCTTCTGAAATGGCCAGCAGACAATCACTTGAACCACGCTAGACAAGAAGAAAGC
>NW_020955954.1:0-3492 GCF_003031625.1 Empidonax traillii
ACCCTAACCCTAACCCTAACCCTAACCCCAACCCTAACCCTAACCCTAACCCCAACCCTAACCCCAACCCTAACCGTAAGCCTAACTCCAACCCTAACCCGAACCGTAACTGTAACCCTAACCTGAAGGCTAACTCCCACTCGAACCCTAACCCGAACCCTAACCCCAACTGTAACCCCAACGCTAACCGTAACCCTAACCCCAACCTGAACCGTAACCCGAACCCTAACGTGAACCTGATGCCTAACGTGATCTGTAACCCTAACTCTAGCCTGTAACCTGAAGTGTAATCCTTAACTGCTGAGCCTTACCTGAACCTAAACTGTAACCTGAATTGTAATCTGAATCTGAATTTGACCCCTAACCTGAGTGTGAACTGTAAAGTGAACTGTGCTTGCAACCTTAATCTTACCCCTTCCTCAACCCTGACCTGAAGTGTACTGCTCACCCTCTGTGTAACCCTAAGTGTAATCCTATTGGTTTTATACCCTACCTTGTTAAACCCTCGCGTTGTTAAATTGTTAAGTAATTGAAGGTTCAGCTTGTTAAATTGTGAAGTTGTTAAAGTTAAAGTCATTAAGTGATTAAGTTCTTAATTGTGTCATTTAGTAATTATTTGGGTAATTAGTTTTTCATTAAGGCATCATTGTTGATGTGTGGTGAAAGAAAGTTGGTTAATTGGATAATTACTGTGTTTGGTAATTAAGTAATTTAGTAAGTAAGGAGTTAATTAGGTAGTTAAGTAATTTAGTAATTAGTTAGTTAATTAGGTCTTTAAGTAATTAAGTGTGGTAATTAGTTGCCCATTAAAGGGTAATTGTAAAAATTAGTTAATTAGGTAATTGATTAATTAGGTAATTAGCTAATTAGATAATTAGGTAATTATGTAATTAATTAATTAGGTAATTAGTTAATTAGATCATTAGTTAATTAGATAATTAGTTAATTAGATAATTAGTTAATTTGGTCATTGTCTAATTAGGTAGTTAATTAGGTAATTATGTAATTAGGACGGGTAATTAGTTGCAGATTAAAGGGTACTTGTTGATGTGTGCTGAAAATCTTTACTTAATGAGATAATTAGTTAATTAGGTAATTATCTAATTAAGTAATTAACTCGTTAATTAGGTAATTAAGTAATGAATTAGTTAACTAGGTAATTCTGCAATTAAGTTATTACGTAGTTAATTAGGTAATTAAGTCATTACCTTGGGTAGTTCCTTGCCAATTAAAGCGTAGTTGTTGATGTGCGCCGAACAAAATTGGTTAATTAGATAATTAGTTAATTAGGTAATTGTGTCATTAAGTAATTAAGTAGTTAATTAGGTAGTTAAGTGGTTCATTTGTTAATTAGGTCGTTCTGTAATTAAGTACTTAAGTAGTTAACTTTGCAATTAAGTAATTGAGCAGGGCAATTAGTTGGTCATTAAATGGTAATTGTTGATGTGCGCCGAAAAAAATTGGTTAATTAGATAATTGGTTAATTAGGTAATTAAGTAATTAAGTAATTAAGTATTTAATTAGGTAATTAAGTAATCAATTATTTAATTAGGTAGTTCTGTTATTAAGGAATTAAGTTGTTAGTTAGATAATTAAGTCATTCAGTGGGGTAATTAGTTGTCAATTAAAGGGTAATTGTTGACATGTCCCGAGAAAAATTAGTTAATTAGATAATTGGTTAATTAGGTAATTGTGTAATTAAGTAATTAAGTAGTTACTTAGGTCATTAAGTAATGAATCAATTAATTATGTAGTTGTGTAATTAAGTCATTAAGTCGTTAATTAGGTCATTAAGTAATTAAGCGAGGTCCCTAATTGGTCATTAAAGGGTAATTGTTGACGTGCGCCGAAAAAAATTGGTTAATTAGATAATTGGTCGATTAGGTAATTATCTAATTAAGTAATTAAGTAGTTAATTAGGTCATTAAGTAATGAATGAATTAATTACGTAGTTGTGTAATTAAGTCATTAAGTTGTTAATTAGGTAATTAAGTAATTAAGTGGCCTCCCTGATTGGTCATTAAAGGGTAATTGTTGAGGTGCGCCGCGAAAAATTGGTTAATTCGATAATTGGTTGATTAGGTAATTATATAATTAAGTAATTAAGTACTTAATTAGGTCATTAAGTAATGAATGAATTAATTACGTAGTTGTGTAATTAAGTCATTAAGTTGTTAATTAGGTAATTAAGTAATGAAGCGGGGTCCCTGATTGGTCATTAAAGGGTAATTGTTGACGTGCGCCGTGAAAAATTGGTTAATTCGATAATTGGTTGATTAGGTAATTATCTAATTAAGTAATTAAGTATTTAATTAGGTCATTAAGTAATGAATGAATTAATTACGTAGTTGTGTAATTAAGTCATTAAGTTGTTAATTAGGTACTTAAGTACTTAAGCGGGGTCCCTAATTGGTCATTAAAGGGTAATTGTTGATGTGCGCCGCTAAAAATTGGTTAATTAGATAATTGGTTGATTAGGTAATTATGTAATTAAGTAATTAAGTACTTAATTAGGTCATTAAGTAATGAATTAATTAATTACGTAGTTGTGTAATTAAGTCATTAAGTCGTTAATTAGGTAATTAAGTAATTAAGCGGGGTCCCTCATTGGTCATTAAAGGGTAATTGTTGACGTGCGCCGCGAAAAATTGGTTAATTAGATAATTGGTTGATTAGGTAATTATCTAATTAAGTAATTAAGTAATTAATTAGGTCATTAAGTAATGAATGAATTAATTATGTAGTTGTGTAATTAAGTCATTAAGTCGTTAATTAGGTAATTAAGTAATTAAGCGGGGTCCTTAATTGGTCATTAAAGGGTAATTGTTCATGTGCGCCGAAAAAAATTGGTTAATTAGATAATTGTTTAATTAGGTAATTATGTAATTAAGTAGTTAATTAGGTAATTAAGTAATGAATTAGTTAATTACGTAGTTCTGTAATTAAGCAATTAAGTTGTTCATTAGGTAATTAAGTCCTTACGTGGGGTAATTACTTGCCAATTAAAGGGTAATTGTTGATGTGCGCCGAAAAAAATTGGTTAATTAGATAATTAGTTAATTAGGTAATTATCTAATTAAGTAGTTAATTAGGTAATTAAGTAATTAACTAGGTATATATAGAAAAGAATAAAAATAATAAGTCCAGCACTAGGGGCTCGCTTGCTCTTCAGCAGCACCCCCCCTTCTCCTGTTTTTGAACTAAGTAAAAGCAAAAGAGAAATAAAATTCAAAGTACAAACTACAACTTTAACTTTAAAACTTAAAGTTTTAACTTTATTGTGAATCACAATACAAGTTACAAAGCAAAGTACAAGTTACAAAGCAAAGTACAAGTTACAAAGCAAAGTACAAGTTACAAGTTACAAAGCAAAGTACAAGTTACAAGTTACAAAGCAAAGTACAAGTTACAATGAACAAGTTACAAAGCAAAGTACAAGTTACAAGTTACAATGAACAAGTTACAAAGCAAAGTACAAGTTACAAGTTACAA